>NC_141108.1:27107242-27234742 GCF_041138505.1 Cibotium barometz
TTTAAACTTAGAACCTTCCTCTATGACTTTACATATATTAATTACATTCAACAACTACTTCTCTTGTATGTATATGGAAATTTTGTCCCTCAACTCAAAAACCCCTTCCATGTACAAACATACTAGTATGTTACATGTCTATAATGTGACCACTCCGGGTTGCAAAATTAAACATAACTTATTTGAACACTCCAGCTTGAAATGGGGAAGACTAATGTAGAATAAAGGCATGAATATGTACATACACTTTTTTTAACTATAACATGAAGTCAGAATTCATCTCTCCCATCAATTTACATCAATATTTATTGTGAGAAATATATATTATATGTTGGGGGGATGGAAAAAAGTATCTTATGTTTTTCATGTGGTTCCATCATATTGGTTAAAGTATACATAGGTAGGAAGATTCAGCTCTTATCTCACATATACCAACCTTACTACTTTTGACCAACATATATTGGTTAAAGTATACATAGGTAGGAAGATTCAGCTCTTACTCTCACATATACCAACCTTACTACTTTTGACCAACATAGAGTATATAATATTCTTGTAATTTCAATGTAGTTCCTAGGAAGCCAAGACATGAAAAAGTAGAAAGTTAAAATCAAGGAAGTAACCTTATTTAAGATCCCTTCTTATAGTACCAGAGAAAAACATGCATGCACAAGCAACAAATAAGTCCATGGGATAATGACCATTAGAGTTATAAGTATGTACATATTGACCTTGAAAATTGGTAGCATGGAATCTTCATGCTATCAAGAGGATCCAACTTTACTTTGCATGAAAATATATATGTACAAGGCTTTATCGATGGAATATCACACTTGTACACACATCTTTTCAATTTAGTGTTCAAACTTCCTAAATTATGAACTTGGATCCATTTTATATCTTGGAGATGAAATGAGAAATATATTACTAAAGCCTTGAAAAACCTTTTTTATTAGCCAAAGTATGCTAATTTCTCAAAATATTTGTCACACACACAAGAGAAATTCGTTGTATTCTAGAAACTTCTTTAATTTTAAGGATTATATAAACTTGAATTTCAAGTAATGTACAATAACATTAAAATGCTTAAAATATACATTAATGCTTAGTTAAAACAATAATAATATCAACCAAATATGAACCTAATATATAGCCTCTCTCTCTCTCTCTCTCTCTCTCTCTCTCTCTCTCTCTCTCATAGCATTCATGATGTACACAATAGTATCTACACAAGGATTTGACATATTTGTCTTCAAAAGCCCACATTTCAACATGATTTCATGATACAACAAAAAATTGTTGAAAAGATGATGTTGTTCATGTGACGACAATGCTCTCCTAGCTTATAGGATGCCCATAATGCTGACAGTTGGAGAAAACAAACTATCTAAAACCATTCTATTTTATGGCAATGAGTAGTAATTATGCATCATGCATCTTGGTCCATTAGCTAGTGGACCTTTTTCCCTCTAAATTACAATCGACGCAAGGAAAAGTGACATTTGAAATTCATTGTTTTCTTACAAGACAAAGAGAAAGTACCACAACACTCGGCACGATAAGAGTATTTTTTGAAGGCATCGCTCATGGAAAAAGTAGAGATTCAAGAAAATAAAAGATGTTTGAAAAATGGACAACATCTTTTACATTTAGAGGCTATGAGATGTGTTTGAAACTTTGACATCGTCTCTTAAATTGTGATGCCATGAGACATATTTGAAAGCTAGACACAAATTTTCAAGTATGACGCTAAGGACTGATTTATACATGTCCATGAATGTGGTGCAATGCTTTGAATATTGGCCATCATGGTTGTCAAAACCAATAATCCAACTTAACCCTAAGCAAAGCTAGGGCCACTTAATGATACAAACAAAAAACCACCTGATTGATTAAGCAAAATCCACCTCAGAGGGTAGGTAACCAACCACCTTGAAAATTAGTGCACTGATAGGCCTCCCACTCCTCATGAGGTCATCCATGTGAACATGTACAAGGGCCACACGATGCCAACAGTGTTATGTTTTAGATAGTACGTGAACAACTCCATTGTGGTCCAAGCTATTGAAAGTGTGTGAAGAGTTTAAGAGAGGAAATGTTTGTTTCTTGATAAGAGAAGAAATGTTTATTTCTTTAGAAGTGGTAGTGTCATAGAAATGCGATCCACAAATCGAGACTTGGTGGTGGTTTGGGTCAGCCCACCACCACCATGTGCATTGCTCACCATCGTAGTTTTTTTTGATAGGCGTCATGCCCATTTTTGAGCATTTTGGTCGTAAAACACTTGTGAAATTTTAAAATGCTTGTCAAAAACTACACTAAAATACAAAAGAACTTGCTATATTTCACCAAACCCGTCAATTTTGGGTGCGCGTCAAAAATCAAGCTTGCTCGCCCTGTGCTAGCAACACAACACCTAAACAAGCTCATACAAGGCAAAGAAATTGGGTGTGTTTTGCTACTAGGATATGAAGTGTAAAGGGCCTAGTGTTTGAATTGATGGAAATGCATGAATGGTCATTAATAAGTAGAATGTGGGTGTGAGTGTGCGTGCTCTAATTAATAACCTAGGCTCTTCCTTACACACTAATTAAAGAGGCTATGTTAGAACTTAGTATGTCCTGACCCCTTGGGCTGATGGCACGCCATGGATAGGATCATAGGTGCACGATGCATCCTTCCGGTAAGGCTAGCTATTATGTGAACGATTTACAAGGTGCATTTGGAATTGTTTGTGGGGAGAAAGTCTAGCAAGGGTAGCCTTTAGGTCATGGGTACTCATTAGTAATGAATATCGAGGTGAGAGATGTAAGGTGGCCAGGTTTAATTAATGCTCAGGAGGCCTATAGTTCAATGAAAAGAAAGTGAAAGGATTGTACGGAGGAGCTTGATGGGGGTAGAAGTGGAGAATTGATTTTGAGGTTAACGAGGTTTTTCGTTTCGAACGAGGCGGACGGACACATGGAAATACAGTAGAAAAGAGCGGGCACATGTGAACAGTGGGGGCGAACGGGGTCGGGCACGCGGGCAAGCGCGGCCGTGCTGACAGGCGCGCGACGAGCGCTGACAGGAGGGCAGCTGATTCTAGAACGTAGGTATCGCGATTATAGGCCCCTATGTATTGTCTAGATAGGGATGATATATATGGTGGGGGTCTACACGAGGGGGAGGGGCGGGCCCACTGCGCATGAGGGGAAGTTGGACTGTGGCAGCATGCACGCCATGATGGCGCGCGCGGGCGGGCGGGCGGCCGGTCATGTTCAACCTGCAAATGGGAAAACGCCGCCCATGAAAAGGATAGCAGTTGCACTTATAAAGCAGAGTGCCACTTCAGTCTGTCCCTGTGTGTATGTATGTGTGAGAGAGAGTGAGAGAGGAGACAGAAGCTTTCTCTGCTCTATTGGAGTTAAACCTTAATAAGAATACGGTTATGTGTGATAATTATTAAACCACCCCCCTCGTCCGCCGCCGCCTCCTCCTCCTCTTCCTGCCTCCTCCTCCTCATCGAATCCCCATGGCCCGCCCTCAGCGCTTCCGAGGCGTTCGCCAGCGCCATTGGGGCTCTTGGGTCTCTGAAATTCGCCACCCTCTCCTGTAAGTCTCTCTCTCTCTCTCTCTCTCTCTCTCTCTCTAATTACTGCTAATTGCAGCCTCTATACACTTCCCTGCTCTTTCGTTCAATACATTATGCCCTTCGTTTCTTTATCTGCTGTTAATACATGCTTGCCTTAGTGTCATTGCCCCTCCCTTCAGAATGTAGGTCCAATATCGATCATGCGCTGCTCATTAAGAGTGTGAGCTTCAATAGACCGCGTGCTTCTCTGCATCCCAGCCTTTATTGTATTACTGCATTGAAATGTAGGATCGGGAGCCTTCACTAGCAGAATTTGAGCTTTGGATTAGCGCTAATTGCTTTGCTAAGCACCCAACGCTGGATGAACACGATGCTAATGAGAGAAGTTTTGCTTAACTTCAGTAGCATGCAGCGTGCGCACTATCAATGATCCTACATATTTTAGTAGGTCTACTTAAATGCACACATGGATGGATTGTGGACACGAGAGTACCCGATGTAATTCCCACACGGGTGCATGTTATACCGCACGTGTGTCTCTTGAGGGAGACCTTTGAATGGAGCATTTACTGTGAGTGTAAAATTTCCATAATCAATTCTTTGTATGGATGGTTTTTGCAGGAAGACAAGGGTTTGGTTAGGAACGTTTGAAACGGCCGAGGATGCTGCGAGGGCTTATGATGAGGCCGCCCGGCTCATGTGTGGGCCGAGAGCCCGGACCAATTTCCCGCTGGATGCCAAGGCGCCCAAGTCTCTCTTGTCCGCCACCCTCATAGCCAAGCTGCAGCGTTGCTACCTCGCGTCCTTGCAACAGCAGCAAGAAGGACCCTCTTCGTTTCACACCACCAACACTCCGAGCAAGAAAGACCCCAAACCCAGCGTCTCCCAATCCCTCACTTGCCTCCGCCTTGACCCCGAGAAATCCAACCTTGGCATTTGGCAGAAAAAAGGCGGCAATAAGCCGTGTGAATCTGGGTGGGTTTTAGCAGTCCAATTGGATAACCACTTCACTAATCACTCGGATAATCAACAATTGGATTATAATCAGGATTATCATCAAAGCAGCAGCAGCAATAGCTTATACAACAGTGGCTGCAATCACTTCCAATGTATGTTCCAGCAAAGTCCATCATCATCTTGCTTACTTAAGCCAGAGATTAATCCCAGCTTAACGCGAGAGATAAAGCCTAATCCGAGCTTATTGGATAGTGAAGACATGGTTGCTTCCCAAATGATAGAAGAGCTGCTGCAAGGATACACTGGTTTGCCCAACATGACCCCTTCACCATCTTCGAACAGCACCACTTCAGCTAGCAGTAATTGCTGCAACAATTGTGAGCTAGAATTGTCATCAACTTTTCCTCATTATGTCCATGGCTTCAATGCTCTCTATCACAACAATCGGCAATCAACATGTCAATCTGAGTCCAGCTTTGGCATCTCCGGCAAGGTTGAACCCAAGGCGGAGGTTTCTCAACATAGCTTTGATCATCCTTTCGAGTGGGATCTTTATGGAGCTTCCAGCTTTGATTGCTCCAACGTTCTAATTTAATGCATTTTCCCATTAGTTCTCTAAGAGGGCTCCTATGATCAAATTAGCCACTAATCAGGGAATTAGTGGTTTGGTACTTTAGAAGCTTTGTGTTAAGATTATAGATATCTAACACCCACAAGTTTTTCCAAGACATTAATAATCATAGTTTTGTAGGTAGGTTAGAGCTCTTAAGTACTCCTTAATCCCCATGCTTTGTACTTGGTTGTGCTACTCATGAGAGGGAGCACACTCTAGGATTTGCCTGATTTTGTAAGGCAATTGTTGTATCAGAGTTTCAATTGTAAATACGTTTTTGGCCTTCTCAAGGACATGCAATGTCAAGAAGTTAATCATGAATAGAATATATGCATGTTTGTATGGAAAGTGGTGACTTGTTACTTTGATGATGGGGTTGGCCTCCCAACATTTGAATGTTGTGAGCCATTTATGATTGTGATTAATTATGTGCACAGTAAAATCAATAGTATAACATTAATGCTCAATTTTTTTTTATTCATGATATTTTTCTTCCTCCTGATCATGAATTCTACTATTGATAATAGCTAAATAATATGAACATGAACATAAATGTCAGTGTACATGACCATGAATCATGATTATATCCATTTTATTAATGACTAAAAGATTATGCTTAGCTAAATTAATGAGAGTGATGGGGTGGAATTATGAATGTAAGAAATATATTAAGAATGAGCAAAGATGCGGGGGGATGAGTACATGTACGGTGAGAAGGTAGTAGCCCTTGCGTGGGGCAACGGTAGGGTGCTTAATTAGTGAAGTTAATGATTGGGCTAGGGCAGCCTGCAATGATCTATCTTACTTTACATGCTGCACGTTGGTGGTACGATTTGAAACGAGATCAAGAGGATGATTTAAGTAATAATGTTTAACTAATAGTGTAGCACTGATGGTTGCTTAAGGAAATCATCAAGCTTATGTGTCCCTCATATATAATAATATAATATAATATCAAATTATATACATACATATGTACCCACCCATCATAATCCTTTGTCATTTGTACATGTTTGTAATCCACCCATCACAATCCTTTGTCATTTGTACATGTTTGTAATTTCCATTATAATCATGAAAGATCTTTGCATGATATGGTGGCTTTTCTTGGTTAACCCACTTGTGAACTTTGGAATCTTTTTACATGATATATATATATATGGCTTTGTGCCTTGAATTATATAATTATATCACATGGGGAAAGTTGATATGGTGATGGTTGTCCTATGTGAAAAACTATGTAAGTTTAATCTTCAAAGTCAAATAAAGAGTGAACTGAAGGTTTTCATATTAGGCTTGTAAGCTTGATCCTTGAACCTGGGGCCTGTTCACACATGCAATGGAGCAATGCATTTTCAACCTAGTAGATGGGAGTTACCTTGCATTGATTGTGAATTGAAATTGTACTCTTAGTTGACATGTAATCAAGTAAAATTACCACAAATTTTCCTTGGAAAATAGCTTGGTGGAATAACCAATGAATTGAAAACAACCCATATTAATTTCGATGATTTTTAAAAAATCTTTGTAAAATAGCTCAAGACACACTGTGGAAGACCTTATAAAATGGCCATTGAGTTGAAAACAACCCCTAATTTTTACCTTTGTGCTCAGCATAAATGTCAAGCTTAAATTCCATTTCAGGTTGATGCATTAGATACACACGGATACACACAGGTTGGGAATGGATGTTTGCAAAAAGATTGCTAACAACCTTTCTTAATCCATAATCTAAATAACAAACCATTCCTAAAGCATAACCTATGTTGCAAGACAAACTTACTATCACCATTGTTATTAATAATATAAATTGAAACCACATGAGTGGGTTTAATTTTATATTTATGGCAAGGTATAGTGGCTTAGGCTAATTCTATATAGAGTTTATAAACTCATTTGAGGAGATGTTGAGTTGGTGCGTGAGAAAGGATTGGCGGCGCGTTTTTGGACCTGCTCATAGAGAACTTTTAAAAAATTCAGAGGGTCGTCGCATACGTGTGCGCACGCCGCAGTTCGTGCGAGGATCGTGTAATTTCGTATTCTCTTCCAAATTTTGTACAAAATCAGATAACCATTTTATATTTATTTTAATGACATGAGCTTTAACGATTTATATGTATTTTTATGACATTAGCTTTTTTTATAAATAAAATTCACGTGGCATTTTTGTCAACGTTGCGCCTAGGCTTAGTGGGGGTTCATGTGGCAGATTCTCTCATTTGTCACCTCCTACGGCTTTCACAAACGTTCACACGTGGATTTTGAACCCAATGGGCGGGCACACTTAAAGTTTGGTAAAAGGGAGGTCTCTCGTTTCACTCCATTTTTCTTTAAATTTGTCTCAAATTGATGGGAGAAAAAAATACCAAAATATAATTATAATTGGATAAAATTATGAAGGAATTGCTTTCTCAGATTTACCATCTCCACTTCATGAACGATTGATGTAAGTTTCAGGAACAAAGGTGTCCCAAACATCATGCACATGGGTGCAAAGTAGTGCCTTACGTATGCCTACTCAATCAACTAGACGCATGCAATCAAATGTGTCTAGGTGTGTGTCTCTCAACTAGCTTCTTCTCATGTTCCCTCATTTGTCCACATTGTAATATCTTCTACATTTCCATCTAAGCTCTTTTCTTATAGCAAACAATCAAAGAAAGATTCTGTATGTTATAAGATCTTCAATAACATATGAATTTATTCTTCTTACCTATTATGCAATTTGAGTAGTCTACCTTGTACATGGAAAGATGCTTTGTGTGTGTGAGTCAAAGTTGATGCTACCTCAATACATGTGTGAGTTTATTCAAACATTCATATTCACATACTATATGAGTTGTATGTGAATTGATTTATATCTATGTGGATATGTAGCATTTTAAGGTCTAGTAACTCACTTAGACATGTATGTTCATATACTCTTGGATGACACACACATCTATGTGGATATGGACATGTATGTTCATATCTCTTGTACGCAAATCTCTTGTACGCATGCATGTGCACGTGTGTGTATTTTGGATATCACACTATCAAATCTTGGCCCAATCTCTTATGATATACAATTCTAGTTGTACGCCTTTTTTCAAATGATGTTCTAAATGCAAGGAAATCTATTAGAGTTACTAAGAACTCTTAAATTGCAAAGAACAAAGGAAGCACTCGCCTCTCAAACAAAGCAGGATTGCTTGAGATGGATATAATCCTTTGTTGTCAATGTAAATTGGGAGAGAGAGAGAGAGAGAGAGAGAGAGAGAGAGAAGAAGAAGAAGAAGAAGAAGAAGAAGAAGAAGAACACTAAGAAGAAAAAGAAGAAAAGTTCTTAGGAATATATAAAAAACAAGCCATTATGTGTAGCTTAGCCATGAAAATTAATTTGTTTATTTTATATCTCTTCAGAGCATGTGTAGCTTTAAAATGGTGAAGTGAATTGGATCACATCACCGATATAAAAAATACAACACAAGGTGTGATGCCATGGAACACAGTTGTGTGATGCCATGTAACTATTATATTGCGTTTGATGGAGTGACACTTTTTTTGTTATGGAAACACACTCTTAAAGGGATTGATACATTTTGAAATTGTGTGGAGCACTTCTAAACCCACCCTTAAAATCATGTAGATATGTATCTTGCAGGAATTTGGTATATGGATTTGAATACACAGTTTGTGACTCTTATAATAGCTTGTTTCAGGGTGTGCCAAATGTAGGAACTTTTCAAGGGAGTGCCCCTCTAGCCATGTTACCTTAAATCCCTTTGCTAACAAGTTATACACTAAAAAATACATGGTTTAAGAAAAGGAACCTTCTAGGTTAATGTGGATTGAATGCTCAAGAAGATGGCTAAAGATGGCATAGATATTCATGAAGAAGCAATGGCAAATGGGGTAGCCACTCTGCATGCATATCTAAACGAGTGTAAAGGGGAAGCAAGCCAGACAACAAGGGAAGAGAAACTCAAAAAGGACTAGTAAAATTTGGAAAAAGAAAAGCCGAGCATGCAGAAAAGGAAAAGACAAAGAAAAAAGAACAAGCACATTTAGAAATGGCATTTATGTGATGGAACAAAGCCATATGCCCTTTGATTTCAACCTCTTCTCACCCACCACTTATGTTTATAGCAAGTGTATAGGTGGGTATGTTTGGTACACATAATCAAACCACACCTTATGTGTATAGAGAAGAGTCATCTATAGCTAGGCATGTTTGGTGCATAAACGTGAACTTGGAATTGTTTGTTCCTAATTTGAAATAATCAAAGAAATCATGGAAATTTTAGGTGGTTTATTTCCTTAAAGGATTTGGTCAACTTTGGTGAGCTTAATCATCCAACTAGCCATTGGGGGGTGAGAGCAAGCCATTCATTTACCATCATACTTGTATAGAAATGAAACTACAAGGATAGAGGAGTGGAGTTTGTGCCCAAGAATAAGCGGAAACAAAATGTATCTACAAGATAAGGAGTTGTGGAAGAGTACATTCACCTCCAAAAAGACTAAAATGCTTGATCCTCCAAAGTTTGTTAAACTCAATGAGGTCTTGTTCCCCTCTCATCAATAGTCTATATATTGTTGTACATCCTAGGCTAATCATTAATATATGTATCCTTACAGTTCCCTAGGCTTGAACCTATCCCAAATCTTTCAACACCTAATCATAGAAAGAAGCATTGACTCCAATAGTAGTTCATTAGCAAGAGTAGGTAAGCAAACACTCCTTGTCATAAAGGTCATTCTATCTCCTATACCTTCATATTTATAGCTTTTCTTTTGAAAACTACTAAAGGTAAGAGACTCCTTTGCTTGTTTACGTGGGAAAATCTTGTGCTTCTTACTAAGATGGGAGAGCTTAATTTCATCAATCCTACTATTTATAATGTGGCCAGCCTCGCTATATAGAAATGTAGCACAAGTGAGCACTCCTTGTCAATAAAGGGTCATTCTATCTCCTATATCTTCATATTTATAGATTTTCTTTTGAAAACTACTAAAGGTAAGAGACTCCTTTGCTTGTTTGGATGGGAAAATCTTGTTCTTCTTATTGAGATGGGAGAGCTTAATTTCATCAATCCTACTATCCATTATGTGGCTAGCCTCACTAGACCTTTTCTAGTGCTTTTTTTTGGGAACAATAGTTATATATATATTTCGAGAAAAACTTTACAACTAGACCTTTACCAAGTTACAAAATCATATCCACAAAATCTATGCCCTCCTTTACAAATCCTTGTTAAGTATGCTACATATAAGATTCCACCTTTCATCTTCCAACACAAAAGAAGATTGGCCCTAGGAGATTTGATATCCTAGCTATATACATGCTTCAATCATAGCTTCAGATGTGCACCCTTTGGGAGACTGCCTCTCCAATACATCACCTTTTGTCCAAATTTTTACTACTAGCCTAGTTCCCACATGGTTTTTAATAAATGCAACACAAGTGTAGACAAATTGCGTCTCTTTTCTAGTGCTTTCTTTGTGATCCTTATTCTTGGACCATTAATCTTTCTTATCAAGTCACGGTTTGGTGCAAAGTTGCGGTAGAGATTTGGCTATAGGACATTCTGAAATTTACAAGTTATTGGTGGATGTACCTTTGTGTGTGACTATTCTACATACAATTACAATATAACAGGTTTACAATACTGATGTGTTGGAGATTGCAAATTTGCTATAAATTTGTTAAAGCTTTTGCGAGCACTATTTGGTAAGTTACCTACAGGTGAAGATGTCTAACTTGTCACAAATTACGAATGAAAAGTTAGACAAGAATAATTTCCAAGCTTGAACTCAGAATGACCAATTTCCTTATGGGAAAATGATATTGGGGGTTCATCACAAGTGATAAAAGCTGAGGAAAATCTCACCCTATAGTAAGTGCATGCATATAAAACATCATTGGCATGAAAGAGCCAGAAAGGTGTTGTACTGGTTGTCTGTCAATGTGATAGACTCTATAATTGTGCATATGCAGGATGTGTTAAAATTACTGCAATGTGATGAGCTATGGTGGATCAAATGCTAGAATCAACATCATTAACAAAGAGATTAGATGATAATTATGACATGATTAGTGAGCAATTAATTGATAGCTTAATGTAAGCATGGATAATCAAAAACCAACAAATTCTCATTAGGCCAATGCCTCAATTTATAGGGTTTACATCCAAGCGTCCAATCCCACTGATTTCTCCTTGATTCACTCCACCTCTTTTGCTTGATCCTCTCCACCTCTCCCAGAATATCTCCAGAGTCCACACCTCCTAAATCTCCTCATGCTACCCTTTATTCTCTCCCAGTAGATACTTCTCACCTTTTCACAGGTTCTCTCACATTTTTAGATTCTCTTTTACAGCCTCTTTTGCCAAGGGCTTGTTCCCGCACACACCCTATTCACTTGTATATTTCAACACCTCCCCTCCTCAAGTGAATAATCCTAGCACACCTGGACCCTATACCAAGTTTCCCTCTTACTTGATAGTCCGCGACCAGTGCCTCAAGTCCCTAAACTCATAGTCCTTGACACTCTCTCTCTCTATGTGTCCAAGTCTACTACAAGTGCCCGTGACCTTGACTAAAGTGGTCACACATACATCTACCACACATGGCCTACATCATCGGTGGCTCAAAGGTGGTTTTACTGTGTTGAGGAAGGTTACATTGGGTTGTGGGGTTTCTCTCTCTCTCTCTCTCTCTCTCTCTCTCTCTCTCTCTCTCTCTCTCTCAGCAAAGATGATCTGACTCCACTTCCTTAGGAGCCTCCATGAAGTTTGCCGATGTCGTTCCTTCTCCATTGGGTTTGCTGTAGCAGTCTCTTGCCATGTGTCCTGGCTTTCCACAGTTGTGGCAAGTGAAGGTCCTTCCTCCTACTCTACCTCTTCCTCGTCCTCGTCCTCAAGAGAATCCTCCTCGGGTGAAGAATGCTTTTTCTTCTCTCCTGCTATTGAGTCAAGCCATTTCTTCTCTTTGCCTCTGGTCTCTTGCTCTAGTAGAGCTCCTTCTATCTCGTGTAGCTTCAATTTAGGTACATTCTTTAGTGTTGCTACAATGTTTTCATATTCACCTTTGTCCACACTCTTCAGTAGCACTGCTAGTGCCTCATCATCTTCTACCTTTTTGCCAATAGCTACCAGTTGTTGCTTAATGCTTTTATATCTATTCAAGTGTGTGATTAAAGGTTCACTTTCCTTCATATCCAATTTGTAAAATTGCATTAACAGATTTATCTTTGAATTTTTAGCTTGTGTGCCAAAGAATTTATTGAGTTCATCCCATGCATCTTTTGCCCATTGTATCCTTGTGATGTGATGAATGATTTCATCATTTAAACTGAGTGCGATAAGTCCCAATGCTTTTTCATTCCTGCTCTTCCACTCATTTTTCCCTCTCACCTCTGGGCATTCATCTCTTCCCTCAACTAGCCCCCACAAATTTTTCCTCATGAGCAGATATATGGTTTTTGTCTGCCGCCATTGTATAAAATTGCTCCCCATTAAATTTGGCTCTCTTGTGCCGTACTCATGATAATGTGAAGGGAGTCTTACCTCGATCCAATTTCAAGATTCAAGGGCAGTGTCTACCCTTTTACAACTCAATCTGGTGTTTAGGAGATGATTACAACAGATTTATCAGCATAAAATTACCAGAAATTACATTAAATCAAGGGTAACCAATTTGTACGGAATGGTTGGAGTATCAAATCATCTCTGAATTGCAATCTGAAGTTATAAGGATGTGTATCAGATACCTAATGGTTAATTTGAACCCTCAATTGCACCAAAAAATAGTGCTTAGCATTGATTAATCACTGATTAGCAAATTAATCCTCTGTTTTGTGTGTAGAAAACAGAGTATGCGGGGAGCCCAGATCTGAGGCCTTAGAGTTCAAATGAGCTCAAATCCTTTCAAGGCCATCAATAGCAATTATTCTAGTAGAGGATTAAGCCAAGAAAAATAAGATTTGACCAAACATTGAATGCTTAATCTCTGTTTTACCAAAGTCACCTGCAGATTTGATGAAGAGCTTGGATCTCACTGTAGACTTGATCAAATCAAATTCTGTCTTCACCAGCTTGTAGAGCACCCTTGAAAACCCCCCTTGAAAACCCCTAGGGCCAAGAGGAATTAGACCCATTGCATCTGGTGAAGCAGAGATTTCAATTTCTCCTCAGAAAAATGGCGCCTGCTAAATCGCAAAAATCCGGAGCTGTGGTAGGCGGTTTGGCACGCTGATTTGATGGGTTGAATCACAAGTGTGTTAGCTATGTTTGCCTAAAGTGGCTTGAGCTAATTTGATGTATGATGGGAGATAGAGCTCCTCCACCAGCTGGGGATACAGAGGGTTTGTTGAAAAAGAGGTAAAAATATTAATTATCTACTAATCCTAATTAGCTAAGCATTAGGGAAAAACGGAGCTCATTTTGGGGCACTGTAAGAAATTCACTATTTTTCGATTTATTTCTCTCCTAAAAGATCTCAAAAATAATAAAATATGGAAACGTGGCTCATAACTGTCAGTAAGGACCACTGAACTGTCAGTTCAGAAAAGAATAAGATAAACTTTTTTCTAACTAACACGATTTTGCATTAAATATCTCCTTAATTTTTTTTGTTTCTCGAAGATTTCGCATCTCTTTTGACGACGTGTGCAGGCCTCTCATAAAGAATCCATCACTGAACTTAATGATTGTATGGATACCGCCACACTTCCACAATTCATATTACAAAAAGACTATGAGATTGACAAGCCAACTTTGCAACCTCAGAAGCACAAAAATGGCCGATACTAGTGAAGTACAATCTCAAAAGAAGCGATTATATCATCTTCACATCAACTTAGAAGAACAATATGCTCCAGCACAAAAAAGACGAAAGGATACGGTGCTAAATGCTCAACAACGGGAAAATATGAGAAGAGAAGGGCTCCAACATATTGACTTATGGTGTGATGGAAGTATATATCCAAAATGTCTAGTACAAAACTCTACACCTCCATTTGTCAATCCAACCACACTATTGAGGTTGCGGGCGATGGACAAAATGGACTTCTTGGTTATATTTCAGCACAGTCTGCATTTGCAGAAACATATAAAACAATGTACCTACAAGAAAAGGGAGCCAGGATTCAAGAGATAGCTATTCGTGCAAAATTGGAGCAGCAGTTGCAGAATGAAATTGAGGAGCATTCAAAGAGTAAAAAAGAGTTAACAAGATCAAGAAGGAAGAGAACCATGCTTGGAGACAGACAACGAAGTAGGAAGATTAAAAACATTGCAAATTTGAAGGCTGGGACTGGTGGATGCAAGCGAAGAATTCAGGAAGCAAGGTTAGTTTGCAATTTTTTATTTTTTAAACTCAAAAATACTCTCAAATGACTATATGTATTTTGTCCATTAATGCAAAAAAGGATTGGAAGTGTTGAATAATATAGGCATATTGTGTTGTTACTATATTGTTACTATAGGAAATTATTGGAGCCTGCAAAAGAAAATATGGATCCCAACCTTCTTCCAGTTAAACAAATGAAAGGATTGCTTTCTTGTGGTGTAGCAAAAGGTTTGATTGAAGAAGAAAAATACAAAACAATCAAACGCAATGTTGTAGAGGACTTTAATCCAATAATTAAGTTGATGGTACTATAATCCAAGAGGCTCTTGATGTTAGTGGAGTTAGCAGGAAGGGATATAGTTCGATTTTCCATGCGATATCCTCAACTTTGAGAGATCAAAGGATTAAACGAGTTTTACTGCCAAATCCAGCAACAGTGTGGAAGATAAGAGGTCATTTGAATGAAAGTATAGATGAGTTTATTGGACCATATATCCATATTGAAGATATATTTCATGGTGCTAAAGGAACCACTGTGTATGACCCTTGGAACAATATATTTGTAGATCTACAACAACTTCAAAGAAGAATGGTCGAGTTTTATGGAATAACATTTGAAGAGTGCAAAGGCATTTTGAAATTTGTTATCAAACTGGATGAGTGTGAGGTTGTAAAGGAAAAGAAAATGGAAAGGATTACTATCACATTGATGAATGGAGCACTTGATACATCATTGAATGAAGCGAGTTCGAAGTATTTTAGTGTGCAGTCGGAGAAACACATATGGTGGTTGGGCTCATTCCAGGTATGATCATTTTTTATTTCGTACTTGATTTTAGTCAATGTTTTCAAATCTTTTATAGTAAGACTTTTGTTTTGTATAATCACAGGTAAAGACAGAAGACCATGAAACACTAGATTGGGTGTTTCACCACACGGAAATACCAAGAATAATTAAAAGACAGGTGCAAGGAGAGAATCTCCATGTTGCAGGAAAAGGTGATTTTCAAGTAGAGTGGCACATGGCGGGGGATCTTAAAACACTTAAGTGCATGTATAACGTTAGTAAAGGAGGTAACTCAAAGTCTCCTTGTCTTTACTGCAAAGAATCAGCGCAAGTAATGGATTCTAAATGGTGGAAGAGAGCACCTAATAGAGATAAAGTTGACCCTGACTTCAAGGCCATTCTTGACATTCCACTATGTAATGTTCACATATGCACATTGCATGCTCTATGTCGAATTATTGAGAAATTGGTATTTTTGTATATTGGATTTGCTTGGAAACTCCGTCCCGAAAGAAATAGAAAGGATGCTCTTCATGCATTGGAAAAAGTGTTATCCGATATAGGTCTGCATGGAGGTGATGTTCATATCACAAAGGATTTTAAAAAGTCTAGCAATGGCAAGGAGGTACCAATCAAGCCCTCTATTGGTGGTGTTAAGGCAAGAAGATTCTTGTCTCGACCCAAACACAATAGTAAGCAAGTAAGGCAAGGTAAAACAGTTTCAAGGATTAGTTATGGATTGTGGAAGCAAGTCCATAATGCCGTGAAAGTTCATGAGGCAGATGGGGAAGCACGAAATGTGAAGGCAGAGGTGTGGAGGTCTCTTGATCAACTCTTCATGTTCTGTGACAATGTAACATGGACAAAGAGTGATTACAAGAACTTTGAAGAGGCAATAAAACATTTTGGGAAGTCAATGAAAGACGCATGGACAGCCTGCAATATAACTCACTACATGGTAAAGTGATGTCTTCTTCTTTTACTTAAGTGTGATCCTCTTTTCTTTTATAACTTACTATGCATTCTTATGTCTTTGTGAAAACAGCATATCATCTACAACCACCTTCCCTATTTTGTCAAAAAGTATGGATGCCCAGCAATTTGGTCTACCCAAGGCATGGAGAAGTCTCACTACATGGCACGTAATGCATTTTTCAGACACACACAACACTATGGAGGGAGTCAAAAGGCAAATAGTCTGAAGGAAGTCTTCCAATGGTTTTACCGAGGCATTCTACAAAGGCTGCATGCTAAAAGAAAAGTTGCTAGCTCCAAAGTCAAGCTTGCTTTTATTCTAGCCCAAAAGCAAAGACGAAGACAAACTTTGGACAATTCAATGGCAGCAGAGAGACATAGACAGTGGAGGGATTCGAAGATATTTAGAAACCATAAATGGACAAGTAAACATGAATAGCAGTTTGTAACTTATTGGTGTTATGTCCACATGTTTTCAAACTCAATCAATAGATTTTTATTCTGTGGAACAAGTGATTCTTGGTGTAATGCCTATATGTTTTGAGACTCCATCAAAAGTAAGTCTTTTGTGAAACATGTGATCTATATTAACAAGCATCAATACATCCATATATTAACACACAAAAAATTCAATCAATACTACTTAATTATGCTAGACATACTGTTGATCCTTACCAATAAAATACTGAGTGTCAAACACTTTTAGAAGCTTTTGAGTGTGGGAAGAGTACTGAAGTGTCGTACGGTGATGGGACAAATGCAAAAGGGTACTGATCGTCCGTACGGACAAGGAACTGATGAGGATCAAAGACTTTGTACAAATCAGTTCAACTTCAACATAATGTTTGTGCTATATTTGATGACTAAATCCTATTACTCCCAAGGTTTGCGAGTCGGAACTCTCTTTTTGAACTTGATTGGACTCTTTTTCTTCCTTATTGGCTTGATGTCGACTTTCTGTTTATCAATGCTTGCCTCTGTTGCTTGTCTGAGAGGGGTATCCTTGTCTTCAGCTATCTCCACGTGTTCTTCTTCTTGGATTGTGTGGCCTGATGCAATCATGGGTGGCTCTCGAAACCTTATGAGCTTGTGTTTTCCATAGCCCTCTAGACATTTGGGCTCCTTAACACCACATGCTAATGCATAAGAAGTGTAAGACAAAAAGTAAGAGGCCCTAGAGGCCTGCTTATTCACATAATCCCCAAATATATCTATGGCGGACAACCTCTCTATTAAAATGATCTTTTCCTTTTGCCATGGAAGATCATGTCCACCTAATACCCTAGACAAACATTTAAAGAAGTAAACAATGGCTTCTCCATTGTTGCTCAACTGCCTATGGTAAATCAAGATCTTAGCACTACCTAGATCATGAATATAATGAGCTAGGCTTGACATTTTGCCAAACCCAGCTGGCCTGCTTCCACTTGATCTCTGGAGGAATGTGTCATCCTCAATTTGTAGCTGCCATGTATCAAAAGATTATAGTGAGACAATGATACATAACTACAAAACATTTAAACACAACATAAAGTATTTGATTTGAAGTAATAATATCATACCCTCTCATTTTCATCAGCAACAAGAAGTTCATCTTTCCAAAGATTTATTCCTCTCCCCTCCAGTCCAGCCTCTTCTTTAAGTTTTTCCTTATGAAGTGATGAGAGATTCATAGCTTCCTGGGTGAGCTGGAAGGCAGCTTCATCTGGCTCTTGGAAACTTTCAGCCTCTTTGAAACAAATAGTAAGGGCCTCTGCAGGATCAAAGGTTGTTTCCAAAGCTAGCAGTGAATGGTCATCCTCTATGCCAACCTCCTTGTCAAGCCTTGAAGCCTGGGCAATAAGGGAAATGGCATAGTCCTCCCTCAAATTGAACATACACTCTATATCATGGAGGAAAACATAATCTTTACCACCAATCAAGACACCTGGAAGCATGGGCACTGCATAGTTGCTGCTCTGAACATCAAAGTCTTCAACTGGCTGTGCTGCCCTAAGAGTTTCAGTCCTTAGTTGAACAAGGTCAAGAGCAGCCACTTGCAGCCCCTCATCCTCGAGGTTGATATCTTCTTCCTGCTCTGCTATATCTGTTGCCATAGGAATATCCTCTTTTACCTCTGCTCTACAGATATATCTTCTTCTTCAGTCTCCTGCCCTTGCTCTTCTAGAGATTGCTGTTGAAAGACAATGTACATAAGGAATGCCATGTTTTCCTCAAGCACTCTACACTTTCTGGTGTGCAAGTTACAACTGAATTTATATTCCTCAGGCAGGCTGTCAAACCTTCTATTCACATGGTACCTCAGCTTGTCAATGGAGACAATATGATTTAAATGCACAAAAACCTTTTCACCTTCCACAATCCTTCCTGCCTCTGTCAGTTGTTTGAAGGTATCCCAATGGTCTGAAAGGAAATCTCTGTGATGGTCCAAAAGAGAGCTCATAGTGAACTCCCTGTTGAAAATACCGTGGTATATGTGGAAGTTCCTTTGAGCCTTGCACTTGTGAAGAAAGTCAAATAGGAGCAAATCTGGAGATTTGTCCTCTTCTGGTTCCCTTTGTTTTGAAAGGGAAGACTCACCTCTTTGCTCTAGTCTCTTGCTTTTGCCTGAAGCAAAATTTATATAACATGAATTCTATATGCTCACATATGCAATCAGATAATGTATAGGATATCACCAAAAAAAACTCTTCATCAGCACACATGAATCACCTGGTGATTGCTGTGGTCTGAGTATAGAAGCAGAGAAGTCCAACTTCCTCTTGAAAGGAGGGGCCTGAGGATCAACTGTTCCAAAGCAGAAACATTTCTCATCATCAAGAAAGACATCTCCATGGACATAGAAAGCAAAACAATGAGCAAACAATAAAAACCAAAAGAGACACAAGACTTTGCAACAAAACGCGATGCAGATCCATTTGAAAAATGTAAAGTGCTCTCCTCGCATTTTGTTGCAAATTCTGAATTTCTACTGACATACATTTCCAATCAAATGCTAGGGATATCTCACAATGTTCAGGACAGTAAATGATGCAAGGAGGAATTCCCCAGTGCAAAAGAGATTAAAAGAAGGAGAAAAAATAAAAACTAAAACAAATATCAGAATTTGCAGGAAAACGCGATTTGGAGCATTTGGAAAACATAAACCTCTCTAATCGCATTTTGTTGCAAAATTCTAAATCCTACTCATATCCATCTCTAATCAAATCCTAGGGTGATCTGCCAGATTTCTAGGCACTGAGATTTAAGAATTCTAAAGATGGAAGAAATATATATCAGAAAACATTGGAAAGGGTATAGATCTCTGACCTTTCTTTTCCTCTTCCATACTGATGGAATAGCCCTGGAGATTGTCCTGCTCTCTTCCAAAACTGAGCTGTAGCACTGGTAACCTGGAGATCTGGTAATGGTAGTAGTCTTCAGACAGGTTGCAGAGTGGATGGAGTGTGTTGGGTAGAAAGTGGTCAAAGTGGGAGAGAAGAGGATGATGGGAGGGTGCTGGCAGGGATGGAATACGGGGAGGGAAAAGTGTTAATGGATCTAATTATGAAATCATGATTGGCACAATTTCCAAGGCAAAAAGTGACCCACAAATTTCAAATCCCAAAAGATTTGGTGGGACCCACACGTGTTAAAAAACGACTATATCTCACACGTGTGGTATTTAATAACTCCATTATTTGTATTTTGTAATAATCTACTCTCCTAACTCAGTTCTCTTGCATCTCTACCTCCCTACTCCACACCATCAGCATCCAGGCCAGCAGCAGCAGAGGTTCATACCCAGCACAGGATACTCATCATCAGCACAGAACACTTGCAGATAGCTTCCAGGTTAGTAAGAAAATCTTTTTCCTTCTCTTCTTGTTTAATAGTATATTAGGGTAAGGAATTGATTGATGTGATGTAGGTTACATATTATGATAAATATTATATGCATTTTTTAGATTTTCTCCACTGCATGTAGAAGCAGGAAGAATTTTTATTTGGGCCTGTTGAATGAGAGTTTGATCACTTCTTGATGTCCATAGGCTCAATCCATGTTGCACCAAGCTGCATACACACTGAAATGACTAAAGGCATGCTGAAGTATGTTGTCTCTAGAATTTGCAGCAAAACGCGAGGAGAGGATTTTAGAAATCTCAAAATAGTTCAAATCGCATTTTGTTGCAAATTCTAAAATGCTTCTTCATCCACCCATTTCAAGCCTGCATAGTTCTTCTATAAACACAATACATATTGTTTATAGTTGGAAAGATAGAGAATTCATCATATGAATGCAATAGCATGTTGTTTCAAGCATTTGCAGAAAAACGCGATTATGAGCTGTTACAAATTTCAAATCTTCATAATCGCCTTTTGTTGCAAATTGTTCAATTTTGCTTCATCCAATTTGTCATCACCTTCTTTAATCATTCTATGTTCTCCATGTTTCTAATCTTTTACTATTGCTTTGTATGGACCTTTTCAGAGTGATGGCAAGAACCAAGGCAACTGCAAGGAGGTCTGGCAAGGGGCCAGGGCTTGCAGCAGCAGCAGCTGGGGCTGATGTCAAGGAATCTAGTGTGCCTACAAAAGGAAGAGTTGCACATGGCAGGAAGGGGAAGCCAATGAGCATGCTACAGCAAAAGTCCAAGAGGTTAAAGCATTGTGCTGGTGTGCTAAAGGAGATCAGGAAACAGCAAAAAGCTATAGGCTTTGCAATCCCCAAGGCACCTTTTCAGAGGCTAGTGAGAGAAATTTGTGATAGCTGGCACCTTGGTTTCAGGTGGAACAGGACTGCCATTCTTTCCTTACAGGAAATGGCAGAGGATTACTTGGAGAAGTACTTTGAAGATGCAATGCTTGTAGCAGCCCATGCTCACAGGGTAACTCTGATGGCCAAGGACTTCAACACATTGTCTAGAGTGAGGTGGAGGTATGACAAGCTGGTCCATCCTGTGGAATGGCAGGACATTAAAATGAGAGACATATTATTAATTCCACCTACAAGGAAATTGAAGGCAGACAAGGTGAAGGTTGTTGAAGTGACCCACTCAATGAGCACCAGAGGGAAAGCTGCTTATGAGGAGTCACTGAAGCAGCAAATAGAGGAATCCAAATCTGCTATAAATGTGGAGACTGTACAGATGGAGCTACAGATACAAAGAAGGTTGCAGGAGCTAGGCCCTAACATAGTTGTCCATATTGAAGATGATTTTTCAGAGAATAATTTTGACTTGACAAGAGCATGCTTGGCAGCATTGGCTCATAAGAATGAGTATTGCTCAGATACTATCATTCTTGCAATGCTCTAGTAAGTGTCTTTTATTTTACATTTGTTTGCAAAACAATCCTTATTGTACCTCCTCCCTTACACCTTACCCTAATTATTGTTTTGTCCAATGTAGCATGATGAGAAGCTGGCTGAACCATGCTGTACAGCATACAGTTTATATTATTGATCCTGCAATTTCCTTCAAGTTAAGAGATCCAAAGGAAACTCCCATGGATATTTCCAATTGGTTCAGACACTGTGATTTTGATCATGTTGATATTTTGCTACTTCCATACCATAACAAGTATGTGTGTGGCTGCTTCTTTTGGGATTTTCCTTCAAGATTGAGTACTCTTGTAGCCTTTGATTTCTTAATGCTTTTTTCCTTATGCAGTGACCAACCACTGGAGCTTTGCTTCTATTGACATCCAGCAGAAGCAATGCTTTTTATTCAACTCTCTTAGAAACACACACAGAGAGGTTAAATTGTAAGTGGTTTGTGTGCTATTTTTAACTTTAAACTTCATTATTTGGATTTAATGCACACTAACTGAATTATATGTATTGCAGTTGTATTAGAAGACTTCTAGATGCATTGGATCAGTGTCCTCCTAATGTCAATCTTTTGGATTCAATAGAGCCAATAGATTTAGAGGTAGAAAGTTGCTCCCTCTACTGATGTCTATTTCATGCTATGCCTTTGAACTTATTGAATAATTTTATTTTGTTCAGACATTAACAGTTTCTAACATATCTTTCCAACTATCCAGACACCACAACAAGATGATTCAAGTAGCTGTGGTTGGAGAGTGCTGATTAGTGCCAAATATATACTTTCAAGCTATTTTGAGATAGGACAGCCAGAGCTTGTAAGAAAAAAAAAATTTCATTTAGTTTCAAAAAATTTGATATTGGTACAAAGTGTTCTAAATCATCATATCTCATTGCAGATGAGAGAAGATAGCTTCAACTCGAGCTATGTGTATAGTTTCAGAGCTGATATAATTTGGAAGTTTTTGAAGTATGCCTTCCCCAAACCTATTGTACCAGCTACTGTCGAGTTAGGTGAGAGCTCTAAAGTCCGAGAAGGTATCATACACCTTGATGACACAGATGATGCAGATGTGGTGCCACAAGAACAAGGACCTAGTGCTGATGAGGAGAAGCCACAAGAACAAGGACCTGTTGCTGCTGATGTTATTGAGGAAATGATGGAGCAACAGCAAACAGATGCTCCAAGGGTAGTAGAGGAGACAATGGAGCAGCACCAAGAGACTGTACACGACAAGATGGAGCAACAGAAAGTAGATTCTCCAAATAAAGATGATACGGTGAGCTTGGACCATGTAGAGCAGCCTCTAGATCAACCTGTAGATAAATAGAAAATTGTTGTCAAGAATATGTTCTACATATGTAATTAAACACTTCTATACAGAATTTTACATTTCTGAATATAATACCTTTGTTTATGGAGTCTGTGTTATCTCAATTTTAAAATTTTCAATGTCTTTGCATTTTATTGATCTCTCTCTTCTTTTGAGCACCTGCAAAAAAGCAATATGAAACAATAGGGTAAAGTAAACTAATAGCAGTGCTTAATGAGACTAGGATAAGTCACATGGTATACCTTCTTATTGTTGTAGATAAATAAAAAGTCCTTTGAAATAGAACCTTCTGTCTCAAATAGAATGTCATTGCGCAATTGAGCTAGGGAGCAACATTGTCTTAATGTGATATTGACTAGCACATCACCATTCTCAACAACATCAATATCAAGAAGTTTATTTTCTGCACCAAAAGAATCTTCATCTTGATCCATAGGGACTAGTTTTGTACCTAGCATTCGACTGCGCTTATAATAAAAAGAAAAAATGAAATTTTGTGATGCAACCATGTACTTCAGTTGCATAGAAGGTTGGACAACCTCACAAAACACTGAACTACATGTCTTCTTATCCCAACCTTTATCCAAAAATTGTGGCATGCATGCCAGACTTGTTGCTTTAACTGTGAACATTGTTTTTGAAACCTTCACTGGAAAGGTATTAAACAAGTCTACAAAAACTGTGAGAGGCATGCACAAAGAAATTTTTATTATCCTTGTGGCAATATTGGGCCTAAGAGCTTTCTGTACTTCTTTGAAAAGCTTGGCTCTATATGCCTCTGTAACACTAAAATGTGGGAGAGGCCAATCCACTGAATTCCATGCTGGAAGGTCTTTTTTTCTTAACACACCATGTGTGTTTGCATTGTCCAGCAACTGATAAAAATGATCAGTAAAAAATATACCGGATTGAGCTAGCTCTGTTGCACATCGACCTTCGTATTGTTGTTCTCCTATCGATCCATGCAAAACATCTATAAATCCCAGAATACAATCGATGTTTTGCCATGTCTCATACGATGAAGGGTATAAATCTGAAATAAAATAACACAAGAATATCAATAAGCAAAGAAAGAAAGCTTTGTCTTAAAAATCCATGCACCTCATAAAGAACAAAACCACAATAGAAAAATATACAATTAGGCCTGTGTTGCGGAAGATCATTTGGATAGTCTCGCAAGACAAGTTCTTTATGCATGTACACATGCTGAATCAAAACTTCTTTCACCGATATCTTTCCTCTGGTGATTTTAAAATCTCGTACTCTTCCCTTCCATGATGCCAAGAAAATATTTTTTGTCTGGGGTCTCTTTCTTTTACTAGGTTGCATGAGCACCCATGCTCCTTTCGAAACAGTAAACCTTTCCCAAGTTCCTTCCGTTTTGATTGTACTTGAATTCTCTACCGAAGAAATAGAAGAAGCAGGTCGACGGGGTAAGGATGTGTGGTATAATTCTGCCTTCATAGCATTATCATCCACAGAGCGTCTTCCACAAGAACGACCATAGTTTTTATTCACCATGGATACCTTGTGAATCTGTAACCACAGCAAAGTAATGTAAACAAGATAACAAAGTGAAGTTTCAAGAAAGAGAAAGTAGGCAGACAGATAGTTGACAAGAAACATCTTACTCTAAGCCAAACTGGATCAAGGGAGCAGTTTTGGAAAAGAAGAGGTTACTGCACAATGAGGTAGTGGTGTAGAATGGTAGACCTTTCGAAGGAAAGGCAGCACAACAATTCAAAGTTCAAAGGGAGGTGGAAGCGGGAAGGCCCTTGTCAGAGAAAATGTCAGACTAGATTCTATCTTCATGTCCAAAGATCTTGTGAGAATAAAAAACCAATCTCCACATTAATGTAGCACGCTTGTACCTACATAAAATATTGTTTCTTTTATCTATTTTCTTTTATTTTTGTGAATTTCCAACGTTACGTTGGCCCTCTGTTCATTGGTTGAGAGCTTATTTTTCCAAACCGTAAAAGGCCCCAAAATGAGCTCCCTTTTTCCCTAATGTGATTAGCAAGATAATGGGCTCACAAATTGATGGATTCTAGGCTAGGCTCTGATACCATGTTAAAATTACAGCAATGTGATGAGCTATGGTGGATTAAATGCTAGAATCAATATCATTAATAAAGAGATTAGATGATAATTAAGACGTGATTAGTGAGCAATTAACTGATAGCTTAATGTAGGCATGGATAATCAAAAACCAACAAATTCTCATTAGGCCAATGCCTCAATTTATAGGGTTTACATCCAAGCATCCAATCCCACTGATTTCTCCTTGATTCACTCCACTTCTCCCAGAATATCTCCACCTCTTTTGCTTAATTCTCTCCACCTCTCCCAGAATATCTCCACACCTCCTAAATCTCCTCATGCTACCCTTTATTCTCTCCCAGTAGATACTTCTCATCTTTTCACAGGTTCTCTCACATTTATAGATTCTCTTTTATAGCCTCTTGCCAAGGGCTTGTTCCCGCACACACCCTATTCACTTGTATATTTCAACAGGATGCACAGATGCCTAAGGAGGCTTGGGACACCTTGTTAAAGATGTATAGTATAAACACTCAAGCTCAAAAGATCAGCTAAAGCAAGAGCTGCATAATGTGACGAGAGAGAAGCTATGTATAAATGATTACTGAATGAAGGTTAAAGGGCTTGCAAATGACCTTACTTCTATTGGATCATCACAAAGTAGTAGATGATGATAATATGGTATTGGTGACCTTAAATGGTCTTGGGAAGGAATACATTCAGTTTCAGACCTCCATTGGAGTTTGAGAGAAATTTCCTAATTTTCAAGAATTTGTTGCTCTCCTCATTCGTGAGGAGATGAATTTTGAGGGAGATTAATGCTTTAGAAATTCACATGAGCACACCTTCTACCTAGATACATTGCCCATTTGGAAATCAAAACCAAAGGAAACAACAACAACAAGAAAATCAGTCTCATATAGGTGAAAGAGGCGACTCTAGAGGTAGGGGGAGCCAAAGAGGCACACGCAAAGAAATCAAAATGTAAATAGCATGGAGTGCTATTATTGTGGCAAACCAAGGCACATTGTAAAAGATTTCTATAAAAAGCAGAATAATATTAAAATTGAAAAGTTACACAAAGGCAACTATGCATCATCAAGTAAACAGGGCGATAATAGAAGTGAGTAATTGTTTATGATACAGCACATGCTCAGTTCCATGATAGGAGATGTGCCAAGGTTATGAAATATTTGGTATGTGGATTCTAGCGCCTTTAACCACATGACCAATCATGGTGGTGAGTGGTTTGAGAGAGATGCAAAAAATAAAAAAACCAGGGTATGTGGAAACATGTGATAATAATATGTTGGTAAAGTGCCATTGTCTACGTAGGATGGAAAAATGAAGTACCTTGAATACATGTTCCTAATATTACGAAAACATGGTTTTTGTTGGAAAGATTGTTGAGCAGGGTCTGCAAGGGGTCTGCAAGTGAGGTTTAATCCTCAAGTGTGCTTTTTGGAAGACTTCAAAAATCAGTTCCATTTGGTTGTAAAGGGTAACAGAAATGACATGATGTTTACTTTGGATGTTAGCATGCCTGAGGTGAAGGCACTCGTTTGTGAATGGGACAAGTGTTTTTGTAGATATTGACATATGACACAAGTGCATTGGTCATATGAATATACATTGACTGAAGTCTATGTAGCCTTAAATATTATTGCAGGTTTGCCAAAGTTTAAGGTTGACGTGGTATACACAAAGTATATGAAGCATACCAGCTTGGTAAGCAGGCCAAACATGCTTTCTCGTATTAAAATCAGGTTAGTGCAAGGCTATTGGCTGTTATACATTCTGATGTATAGAGACCGACCAAGACTGCAACAATTGCAGATTGCAGGTACTATTATGTTACATTCATTGATAATCTCACTAAGAAATTGTGGGTTTACTTCATGAATGAGAAAAGTGAGGTATTTGTTGACTTTTCGAGATTTGAAGCCTTGGTCGGAGAAGGAAAAAGGTATGTAGGTCAAATGCCTAAGATCACATGGTGGGGGAGAATATTTTTCCAATGAGTTAAGCGATTTCTTGAGAAAGCAGGGAATCGAGAGACAATTGACATGTAGGTATACTCCACAACAACAGAATAGTGTTGTAGAAAGGCAAAACAACCACATTGCAAAAGTTGCTCGTGCCTTGATAACTGAAAAGAATATCCTATGGATTATTTTTGGGTTGAAGTACTAGCAATTGTTGTTTATATTATGAACCGGATCCCCATTACAGATGTTCATGGTATGACGCCTTAAACAGAAGTTTAAAGGCATAAAATCAGATGTGTCTCACTTGAAAGTGTTTGGATGTATTGCATATATGCATATTCTTGATGAAGTGAGAACCAAGATGGAACCTCTGGAGGTGGAGGTCGGTGGTGGGGTATCACCTTGGGTAGGAAACCGTCTCCTAGCCTGCCAAAACTATTTTCAAGCCAGCTTACGTTGCATTTACTGAAGTCCCATCATCATGTGGCCTTCATTTTCCACCACGGTGTTGGTGCCATTTTTGCTTGCACGTGAAAAGCCCCTATATATAATATAATGGTAGTAAGTTTGCCATTGTGTATTGACCTATCATCCACGAGGGGGGCTCATCAAGTGATCACCCAAATTTGGGGGCCTGCTTTTGTGCCGCCAAATGTGGTCTGACGCAGTTTTCAAAGAAGCCGCGTTCTTCCCTTAGGCTTGAGCCAATCGCTTGCGTGCCAACGCAGGCGGCGTGTAGTGGTTTAATGCAATCATTTGATAGACTCTGCCACGTTCGATGGATGTTCATTGGCTTTGGCGCCTGTGATTCGGTCAAAACAATTCAGAATGGCTCGCTAGCTGCCAAGCTTGCATTGTACCAGGAGCCTCTCTACACGTGGCGCCGGGGCCCGTAGCGGACGGCTACTCTCGGCCAGTTTAGGACATGCTGCTTTGGGCTCCAGATATGAGATCATGAAAAAGCAGGGCTGGTTTCCACGCGACCCTAAATTCCCCAGTGTTCTCAAATAGGCCTCCAAAATATTGGTTTCCATTAAATATATTAATATATTGCGTGAGTTTTTCAAGAATAGAAGTGTTTTTCCTAAGGTTTTATTTTAGTATCTAATGTCTTTTTGACATGAAATCATGTGTGATCCTTCTAGATATAGAAAGAGGCACATATCATGTACATGTGACTGGTTTCTCTATGTTGACATTCAGCCCCCCCGCCCTCCCACCCCCTCCCTCTCTCTCTCTCTCCCTCTCTCTCTCTCTCTCTCTCTCTCTCTCTCTCTTGCTCTCTTTCAGACCTTTCGAAGACTCTCTATCTTGCTCTCTCGTGCTCTGCAGAGAGACTGTCTTGCGATTGTGGTGCTGCTGACCCTGTGCTTGTTAATTGATGGCACCCTCTCTCTCATCGCGTGTAGGGGGATACCCTGGCTTCTTTGTCTAGTGTGTTTGGGTCAAAACTCTCTCCCTCTCTTTGTCTCTACTAATATCATAGACCCTCACAAGACACATCACTAGCTCTTTGACTTAGGGTTTCCCAACTATGCCAAAATCGACACAGTTTCAAAATTGTGCCTACATCCAACCTTGAAATTAGTGGGAAGGTGCACCTTTTTGCATTTCTTAACAAAAAACGAGTATCCCACAACCTAGTTTAACTGGTCCACCCATGGATAGTCGCATTAAGAGATGTGCCAATATGCCTTGGCTAGATGCCATTATTGTGCCTTCATGATGGATTTGTGAGAAAACTTTGCTAATGAAAACTTGTAAAAGTCCTTTTCCACATGTAGAATGAGCTTGTTAAGATAGGCTTTCTACGGTTGGTGTACCTAGACTACTACTAGATAACTTAAAAGTGGCCTTCAAAGTAGACTAGGAGATAAACTATCTGTGCGGTGCAACTAGAGAACTCAAAAGTAGCCTTAACTACGTCATGCACATATCACACATCATTCAAATTGTCCCATGTGAGATTTTTGAGCTGACTTGGCCAAGCATTCCCTATTGACCCCACATCCAAGGGTGCAATTATCAGAAACAAAGCAAATGAACAAACAAGAACAAGAGAAAGGTGAAGGGCTACCTGGAATCTCAACAAATTAGAAGCTGTAAAACAAACATACAGTTAGAAGTTGCATATTAGAGACACACACATAAAAAAAATTGAGACAAGAAAGGGATGGGGGAAGGGAGGAGACATAATTAGAAGGTGCATATTAGAGACACATTAAAAAAATGGAAACAAGAAAGGGATGGGAGAAGGGAGAGAAGAGAACCTCCAACTTTTGCAAGAGGGCAAGCAAAAACTAGTTTTCAAAAATGCTAATAGTGAAGCGCCGCGATTCTTCTGCTAAAAACCCCCAGCGTTAAAATAGTTGTCAAAACAAGTGTCGAAATAATCGTCGAAATATAGGTCAAAAAAGCGTCAAAATGCACATCGATAGATAATATTTTCGATGCTTATTTCGACGATTATATCGACAGAGATTTTGACGCCTATTTTGATGGCCACTTAAGTTCAATTTTGAATTTCAATTCACATTCAAATTTTAAAATTTTTGGTGGCCCGACACCTTTCCATAAAAAACAAGAATATACTGACTAGGCCATGCATAAAGTATAAAAGAAGCTCCACCTCCCCCTCATTTTGGACCCAAATTCACATGCGTATTCAACATACATGGAGCTCGTGAGTGCTATGAACCTTTAAAAGTTTGTCAATTTATAAGAGAAAATATTGTGCCCATGCAATCGTTGTAAGTACCAAGTCACCCGATGTCGAAGAATTTACAATGAGAATTTAAAAAAATGGGGCGTATTTCTAGTAGAGAACTTGTTATATCTACTTACTGGCCTCAATGTTTGCCCAGCAACAATGAACCGGTGGATATCCAACTTGAGCGGAGCAAAAGAGCAAGGGAAGAGGCAACCTTGATGGGATTGGAACGTGAGTAAGCTTTTATAGTCTCGGATCAAGTTCTAGAACATGACATGGCCAACATGATAGATGCCGTGCATGACACAAGCCATGGGGTAGACGATCATGAAGTAGAAGACATCAGACAACGTGTGAAGCATGCTTCTCAAGAGGAGAGCATGCACGGTAGAGTTCCCTATTGGTGTGGTTGTCTCTATGGTTGATTTTGGAGAGAACTACACCTTCACACCTCGGACCATCTTGGAGTATTTAGGATTCATAGGGTATGCTCTCTACTTTATTGGTCTCGCTCCATCTACCATAGGGATGGCATGTTTGACCACTTCAAGAGGTACGCCCTTCATATCTGTATACTTCTAGGCAAAGCAATCTTGGAATTATGTGAGGAGAGTGATGAGTGCTCTTTTTCTTCTTCAGCCGAGAGGTCATCCTCTATGTAGATAGACCTCGTTGTCTTCACCCAGGCCTACCAGGTTAACTTTTTAAACCTTGTCCGGACTATCATAAGATGTCCTTGGTTCCCCATTATTGTGGGTCCTTTGGGCGAAGTCATATTGCACAAAACAATCGGCCAGTTGCTTTAGTCTCATCTGTAAGCACTAGTTTTTTGTTTCCTGCCTTGCGCACAGAGCGGAAAAGATTTTGGGGTTCGGGTTGGGAATCAACAAGCTCCTTTTGTTGGCAGGGGATCATATGGACCAAGAAGGCGGCCTAGGCGAGCTCCTTTTGCCAAACTTGGCTGAAGTACTCATGTGCCTCAACTGCCCCTACATATTATAGCCAGTGCGTATCTGAGTAAAAGTAGTAGGAAAGACGTATGCCTCCCCCCTGGGGAACCCATTAGGTTTACGAGTTCTACGTGGATGGTTCCCCCATGTTGGTTCCTCATTGTTGCCATTTTCAAGCTCATGATTGGTGATTTCAGCAGGGGCAGACATGTGGTGCTTAGCATGTAGAGGGACATGATTTCTTACCCGTTAGGCTATCGTGAACTGCGTTCTTGTGCATCTTGGAAGTATGCCCAAGGTAGCAAGGATATGCATCCAATTCTCAGAGTCTTCCAGCTCTGGGAAGGGGTGCAAATACCAAGCTTTCCCTTTCCACCTCAATCATTTTATGGCAGGTTTGGCATAAGTGGACTGCTGTCGACCGGGTTGTTGTTACCGAATCCTTTGTGAAGGGTCACCCACTCATAGGATGGACCTTCCAAGTGCGCAAGTTTATCTTGAAGGTTTGGTCTTTTTTTCAGATATAGCTGTGATCCGCATCCCAATCATGGATCGTTTTCTTTTCTCTCATAAAGGGAGATCCTAGGATGCAATCGTATAAAACAAGTTGTTGGCCAAAATTCATCACCACAAAGGTGTGGAAGAAGTTGGTCCCTATGATCTTGATCTTCAAGTAACGTAGAAGGCCTATGGGCCTTGCGGTGGCTCCATCAGCAAGTTTCACCAATAAGTTTGTGAAATCCATGGTAGGTGCTCCCCATTTTTCCTAGCATTGTTTAGTGACAATGCTTACTCGAGCTCCTCCATCCAGGATGGTGGCGGTGACCTGAAGGTTATCAAAGGTTATGGACAGTGCTGCATTAAGTTCATCTCCTTCAAAATACTGCCCGAGTTTGTTAACTCTAATAGTGGGGGTGCCATGGGGCTCTATGAATTCATCTTGTCCATCTCATTAGAGCTATTGAGCTCTGCAAGCTCTTGAATTCCTACCCCTAGGCGTCCTTCCATCCAATCTCTTAAATCCTTCCATAAGCTTAGGCTACCTTGGAGTAAGGTGCTAATGGGGATCTGAATTTGAGAAGAGAGAGAAGGAGGAGAGACCTGCAATGTCCCTAGGAACAGATGTAGTCTCTTGGTTTTGATCATCTCTATCTATTTTAAGGTTCTTCCAAGGGTGTAGGGTATTGGGACCTAGACTTCTATATTTGTCCTTTTCGGGTGGTCATCCCCTAGGTTTTTGAGATATTTTGCCACACTGGGTTATCCTAGTGGGGGGTATCTATGGTGGCAGTGGGTGCTACTCCTCGAGGGAGTCTCTGAGGGGGTGCTTGGTCTTGGAAATATTTGGTATGCTCCTAAGCTTCCTCAGTAGGTTGCAAGTTAGATCGAGGTATGTTATCTGGTTGAGCTTGGCAGTCCCTCACTAGTTCTTGAGCTGCCTTTAGCCTCTCATTTTCCTTAATGGGATTAGGATATTCAGTTAACTTCCTGGTCAGGATCAATCAGTTCTTTGGCTAGGGGGCTGGAGGTAGCAGTTTCTCCTCTTCACATGAAAAGCTTGATGTATTGGTGGTAGTCCTGTCTTCAGACCCTTTTTTTATGACTACACGGCTATCCCCCTTTCCTATCTTTGTGGCCTTCTTTTGCGAGATCCTTGTTGCACGTGCTTGTTCCAGGACATTTCTCTGGGATAGAACTTTTGTGTGACCCAGGTGTCCTTGATGTTGCCAGGTCAATGCCTTAGTTGTTGTAGCGTGTTCTATTTTTCAATCTGGTTACTGTATTAAGAGGGACCGTGTGGATGAAGTCATCTCTTATACTCAGCAAATTAATGTTGGTGCTAGGATTACCTTAATGGACTTTTCCTATTGTGCCTGCTCTCATTGGGTGGACAGTCCTTGTACATATGGTCAAAATTCCACACCCTATGCATAAAGGGGTTAAAGTAGAAGAAGCACTCACTGGAGTGCTTGCCATCCCTTTTTTGATGAGACACTCAGCTACTCAGTGAGGTCCTATGCAATGATAGCATTGCATGGGTGGTCACTTAGCTACATTGTTCAAGTCCTTTCCCCCGTGGGTTTAAGGTGGCTAGGTATATAGGGTACCTCTGGTCTCCCTCCATCACATAGTGACTTAGAATCTGGGAGGGTGGAATTTTTTATTCAAGGGGCTCGAAGGTGGGTCCTTCAGTAGCTTTCCCCTCATCACCTTCTTCAAAAATTTATGTTAAGGTTAGCTGACAAACAGGGGTGACTCGAGGTAATGGGACGCGGTGGTGACACAGTGTTTGTAGCTGTCCATGCAAAGAGGGTCACCATCAGTGAAAAGGACATGCAGTTGGGCGATGTATGCAATGCTAGAGAGATCATCCGGGGGCCAGGATCTTTAGTTTTATTTTTTGTATATCTCGCATGAATGTAATTCTCAAAATCTATGTAAAGCTCGATGTATATCTTTTTAAAAAAAATTCTCTTATGTTGTATTGCAAATAAGTCTCTTTTAATTTGAGTTTATATAATTTGTGGATTTATATGCGTCTTCGAATGGATACAATTTTTATTTGAGTTACGTGTGTAATTTGAATTTATTTTCTTGAGTCAACTAATAAAATACAGCAACATCAGCTCGTCCCTCTCGAAGGTAACCCATTTGGCAACCCCAAGCCCATAGGGTACAGGATAATCACCGGCCAAAATGCTCCCCGAGGCTGAACCATCCTCGCCCACACTCTAAGCCTTGCCCAGAAACAAATTACTGGTGGATCCCCAAACCTTTGCTTCAAGCTCAAAACTACTATCAAGGCAATCTCCAAATTTGGGTCCCTAAATCACCAAGGTACCAACTCCTAACTCTTTTCATTTCGCACTTATCAACCCTCCAAGGGAAGCCCAAAGTGGCCTCCTCCACTACCATTGCACAAGAAAAAGGGAAACAAAAACTTCATGATGCACCCTTGCCCCCCCAACCGAAGCCCATGGTCCCTAACTATCATATACCCTCGACTTTGGCTACTCCCCCACCCCTTATTATTTGGATACCTCGGTGTACTCTCACTCCACCCTTAGTAACTCCCTCCTTGAAATCCTCTGAACTCCCAAGGGATATACCAACCTCGTCATCACCCAATTAGAACCGTCTTCTCACTTTGACAAATTGGGCATGGAGTCAATACAAAACCCGCAATGGGGTGTTGGTCACATAGCCCGGGGTACAAAACCTATTTGCAGGGTGCAAAAAAATAAAAAACAAAAAACAAACTGCCACGGCTGTACCAACTAGAAGCCATGGCCATACCCTTGTGAAGCCACGGTCGTACCATTCTCTATCCTGGTTGCCACGGTTGTACCAAATAGAAGCGTATGCCCGTTCCATCCACTGTGCCATGGCTATACCATTCTCTATCCCATGTGCCACGGTCGTACCAACCCAAAGCCATGGCCATTCCATCTTTGGAGATGCCATGCCCATACCAAACTTTGCCACGACTGTGTCCTTCCTCTACAAACCTATAAATAGAGGCCCACCACTTCATTTTCATCACTCTTTGCTCTCTCCCTAGACAAACTCTTACAAAAAAAAAAAATTGAGCTTATACCTTCCTACCTCTTATCCTCCACCCAATGGCCGAACACTCTGACTCCTCCCTAGAGGTCCTCCCCCACACTCCACAGAAGAAGAAGCGCCCAGCTGGGGGATACTTTGAGGAGCTCATCCTCTAGTCCTATGGGGAGAGTTTTTTTATTCATATAATCTTGAAAAACTCCTTATATGAGGTGTTATGTACACATTATATGTGCATATACTAGGAGGCTATCTCACCCTAGGCATGTGAACATGGGAGCATGGGAACATGCTCTAGTGGTGCAAGGGTTAGGTCTAACCTTGGGTTAAGGTTAGGGTTAGGCAACCAAAGGTCACACATGGAAATGGAGAGTCAAGAGTCACTGAGGGCCCTCCTATATAATAGGGGCATGGGACACTCTCAAGGGATGTTCTCTTGTGTAGAGAATTGTGTCTAGTCTCTTGCCATTTCATGCTAGAGCTATGTGCTGTTGGAGTGAAGTCATATCTCTTGGTTGTATGGGACACTAAGGTAAGATATGTGATACTTCATTGTATTTATGTGTTCACCCTTAGGCTCGGGGGTAGTCGGGTGGATGAGTATATGCCTGGTTCATGCATGTTTATGCATGGTTATTAGCTAGAGAGATCTTTAGGTTTTAACAGTGGTATCAAAGTGGTCTCCAGTTAATTTTTGATGGTTTTCTCCTCTTATTTTTCTCTCATTATTCTAAAATTTTAGCATTTTTAAGTAAATTTTAACATTTACGAAGCAAAAAAAAAGTTATTTTTTGGTTTGTTTTGGTGGTCTATGCATTGGGAACATCAATATGGTGGTCGGAACACGGTGCTTCTGAACTTGGATAGACATATCGACATTGTGGGAAAATTCTGTGAGTGGAAATACTATTTTTCTCTGTTTTTAAGGTTAAAATAAGCATTTTATGGATTTTTGCCAAAATACCACACATGCTATTATAGGTGTTTTTTGGTAGAAATGATTCCCTAAATTTCTACAATTTTTATGAATTTTTTCCTAATTATTTAGGAATTTTCAAGAGAATTTTATGGTTAAAAAAGGCATTTTAGTGCATTTTTTGAGAGTTTCCCGCAGGCATGCTCTCAAATTTCTGTTGAAATTCAGTAGGGGGTATCATATTGATGCATAGGGTTATCTTCCATGTGCGTGGCATAATTCCTACTCTCAAATCAGAATTTTCTTTCATATTTTCTCTTCCGCGTGGAAACACCCCTTATGTGGGTAGGTTTAACTATTAAGTAATTAATCACAGCTAGGGATTAATCAACTTGATTAGGGTATAATCTCCATGATAATCAGTATGGAAGAGAAGAGGAGAGAGGGAAAAGTCCTTGAGAGTGTGGTCATGGCGAAGGGAAGGAGGAAGGGAAGCATGGCTTCCCCCCTCTCCCTTGCGGATTCACGCACCGGGGGAGGGGGGCAGGCCGACGACGCACAGCGCCCCCCCACGTTTTCTTCAAAAAAAATTATTAAGCTTTTTGAAAGCTTAATTAAGAGCTTTATTAGTTTTTTTAAAAAAAAGATGCTTTACAATGTCTTTGATTAAAGCTTTTTAAAAAAAGAGAATGAAATTTTTTCTTTTCCAAGATTTTTTAAAGAAAAATTCTCTTGAGACCTTTCACTTTCCAAATTCTAAAATTCTTTTGACCTTCTAAATTCTGGGTTTTCTTTGTCTCTTCATTTTTCTGCGATCCTTGACTTTCCGTATTCTGGGATGACCTTTTGGGTTTCAAATTTTTTTTTTTACCATTCGTATTCTAATGCGTGGAAAATTAGACAAGGGTTATTTCAAATTTATGGAATATCCGAGTTTGGTGACCGACATCTGGTGTGTCCATTCAGATGCCCATGACCATTCAAATTCCTTTAAAAAATCTTTTTTTAACCCAAAAAATTATTAAATCCATTAAAATTATAAATTTTAATTGGATTTGAGAATTGTCGAGTGGAATTGAAATTTTTTGTGTTCGATGGGATTCTTGGGGTAATTTTTTTAATAATTACTAAAAATTAAAAAAAATCTAGAAATTATTTTAGAAATCCTAGAAATTGGTATTTTTGAAATATCAATTGTATTTTGGCAAATTTTATTGCTAAAATTTTTTGGGAAAATTTAGATTTGGAGTGGCATAAGATAGAATTTGGTGGATTTCAAAATTAGTAAATTTTAAGGCCCTTGAAAAATAGGAAAAAATTGAAAAAAATCATGATAATTCTTTTTTCTTGAGAATTTAATATTTTCGGGGGTTATTTAGTGTTGAAGTATGTTTTTTACGTGCTGACATTAGATAGATGCGCACTATTCACATATAATTAATGCGAGTGTGCCTCATATTTGTAGTTGTTTTTCGTTTCGATTAATTTTAGACAATGTTTTCATGCTTATATACCGTTGTTTAGCCACCAAGTTTAGCCACCAAATGCTAATTAAAGCATTTTTTGTTATGTGTAGTTAGTTCTAGTGAATTGATTTGCTAGCTCATTTTGGTCAAAAGAGGGCAAGTGAAGTTGAATTTGAGTGAATCGTGATTTTTGAAGAACTTTATTACCATGGCTCATATTGACTTCTCAGTCAATGATAATGTCGATGAGATGAGTGATCATCCCAAATTGGGTGGGTAAGATCTAAAATTTTCAAGTTGAAGAAGAGGAGGCTGTTGGAAACAATGAATTTTTGGAACCTCTAGAGGCAACTATTGCCAAATGCCATGACGAGATGGAGTCACTAAAGATGTAGATTTTGACTTTGCAAAAAGCTCTTTTGGCGGCATCTCCTGCTCCTACCAAAGCAATTGCTCCGTTGTTTACACCAAAAGTGTATGGCGGTGAGAAAAAATGAGAAAACTTAGGAATGTGTAGATGCCTGGCTCTATAGGTGGACCACACATTTTGCCTTTCATCCATTCATAGATGCGTAAAAGTTGCAGATAGCGTAGGGATTATTGAAGGGGAAGACATTAACTTGGTGGAAGGATCTCAAAGATGATTCCATTCCTACCACTTGGCAAAGTTTCTAGGAAGCTTTTAAAAAAGAGTTTGTCCAACCAGAGGATGAATTCAAAATACTTACCAAGCTTGTTAAAAATAGCATGGGAAATCAGCCTTTTGACAATTATGTGTAGAAATTTAGACAATTGGCTGCCAAAGCCAAGTGTGATGATCATACCTTGTGTGGGATTTTCATCAATGGTCTAGCTTGTGCTTATTAGTATTGTAAGATTCCTCCTCAGCCTGAATAATGAATAAGCTTTACTTCAATCCCCTATAATCATTTCATGTTTCTAAATACAAGAAAATATTATTTTTCCTTGTTTTTGCCTAGTGAGATAAAAACTTCTAGAGAGTGGTAATTCAATATTAAGATATTTTTGGATATATAAATTTTACAAATATCAAAAATGTGTTCCCTAAAATAGAAAATCAAAATAAATTTTCCAAGGTGCATTAGGAATCAATTAAAAATGATTTAAAAGACCTTATCCTAAGGGTCAAGATTTTCTGAAATTTTTAGATTATGGTCCAATTAAGGTTCTTATGGACCAATAAGATTAATCCAAGTGTTGGGATGAGATAAATCCAATGAATAAAAGAAAATACCTAAAAATGAGTAAATGCCCACATAAGACGAAGAGTTGACTGAGTACAAGATTTATTAGTTAAAAATTATAAAACATTACTAAAAAATTGAGATATTTTGGAGTAATCATACAATTTTGACACCTTGGTAGGGAAAGGGGGAGCCTTCAAGGAGGTGCCTATTTCACACATGTGAATGAGTTTTAAACTCAAAAATATTAAGATATTTTTATCTCTCCTCTCTCCTAGATCAAACCAAATAAAAAAGGAGCCAAACTAGTCCAAATCTTGTCCAAATTCAGCCAAACTGAAGCTGGAAAATTCTAGAACTTAGTTGGACTCAGTTAGTGGCCTCCCTAACTTATAAATAGACCCTCATTATTTTGTATTCTCATATGTGAACTAGACCATGCTAGTATTACTCTAAAATAAGCATATTTTCTATTATCCTCTAAAAATCCTCTATAAATTCGAGAGATTGGAGCTTCTCTCTCTCTTCAACCTTCTTTGGAGCTTTCCTCAACATACTAACCAATTGATTGGTTGGGGGCCTCTACTAAGACTAGAGAATCAAGCAAAACTAGAGGTAAAGTGTGACTTTATGATTTTTTTTCTTCTTCTAAATGTTTTTCACTTCTCAATCCCTCTCAAGCTTGAGAAGTATTCAATTGAATGGTTCTTCAATGTAGATGAAGTTCTCTAATGAATTTTAGTGATTAATAACATAAAATTTACATTTATGCTTAAATTAAAATATTTTTTAAGCATATCTATCTCTCCCCCAAAGAATGGTCATTCCTATAACCAATTCTATATTCAAATGATGCTTCTCATGGAGCAGTTCTTAATTCTAAAAGTAAACTCTATGCTAGTCAAATTAGAGGCCAAAGAAGTGGCTTTTTTAATGCTTTTATGTTACTTAATTTATGATAAACTTAGGGATTAAATCCATAAATTGGATATTGATCCAAATGATAGTTATTCTATCATATTGTATTACTAAACCTTATGCTTTTCAAATTTATTGAAAATTATCAGTAATAGTATAGCGGAGCTATGGCAAAATTTCTAAAAAATTAACACATAAATCATTTTCATGCATAATATGAAAAGAGGACTTCTACCATATTCTAGGATTGGTCATAGAAATTCTGATTTTTAATGTTTATGCATAAATAGTTAATTAGGAAAAAAGAGAAAATTCTAGTAATTTTATTTTTATGATTAAAGAGAAATTCCCATGACAATGGAAATCCATGTATTCCAATGGAGAAAGAGAAAAATTTGGAATATTAAAATAATGGATATTTTATTTAAAATTAAAGAAGAATTTTAGTTAAATTTATTTTTATACATAAATAAATTTAAATGATAAAAGAGGAATTCCCACCATATTTGAAATTCAATCGTTTAAATGAGAAAAGTGGAGTTTCTAGTATAATGGAATTAATGGATATTTTTATCTAATTTTTAAGAGAAAATTTAGTTAAATTTATTTTTATGCATGAAATATTTAAATGATAAAAGAGGAATTTCCATCATAATTGGAATTCAATCATTTAAATGGAAAAAGTAGATTTTTTGTCATATTTGGATTAATGGACATTTTTATTCAATTTTAAGAGAAATTTTAGTTAAATTTATTTTTATAAATAGGAAAAATTTAAATGATAAAAGAGGAATTCCCATCATATTTGGAATTCAATCATTTAAATGGAAAAAGAGGAATTCTTGGTAGATTTGGAATATTGAATATTTTTATTAAAGAAAAGAGGAATTTGAGATAAATTTTTTTGATGATAAAAGAGGAATTCCCATAACATTTAGATTTCAAGAAATTAAATGTAAAAAGAGGAATTCCCATAATAATTGAGATCCAAGAAATTAAATGAAAAAAAGAGAAATTTTTAGTATAATTCAATTTATGAATATTTATCAAAAGTGGAAATATGGGTAGAATTGATTTTTGTAAATCCCATGAATTCTTTTATTCAAAAGAGGAATATCGAATATAATTCATTTGAGAAATTGAGAAAGATTATGGAAATAGTCGTCGAGAAAAAGAACCTTTATCTAAGCCAAACAATTGGCAGAAATTTAGAAAAAGTCCCATTATCGGTATCGAAGTAGAAAAAGTTACTAAATGGGAATAGGACATGAATGGATGTGATAAGATGTAAATGGGATGTGATAGGATGTGAATAGATGTGATAAGATGTAAATGGGATGTAATAGGATGTAAATGGGATGCAATAGGATGTGAATGGATGTGATAAGATGTGAATGGGATGTGATAGGATGTGGTGTGATGAAAATGAATGTGGAAAAGATGTGAAATGGATGTGATGTGATGTGAAATAGATGTGATATGATGTGATGAGAATGAATGGGATGTGATGTGATGTGGATCGGGGTAGATGTGGATGGATGAGATGAGATGTGAAAGGATGTAATGTGATGTATTGTGGGTATGGGTAGATGAGAATGGATAAGATGTGATGAGGATAGATGTGAATAGATATGATGAGATGCAAAATGATGGGATTGGATGAGAATGGATGAAGGATGATGAGAATACATATGATTGGATGCGGATTGAGTAAAGTAAATTGATTTAGAAGAATGTGGATTGATGTGGACCGGTGTGAAAAGATGTGAGTTTGTTGAAACTGTATTTACGACCTATTTTTAAATGACTGTTTTATGTCAAGAATGCTAGGGAAGCATTTTGACCGTCTTATGAATGAGGTCGTGGAGACCTAACTGATAAAGTTGCAACAACTGACGGAGAGTCAACGGTGGACGTCTCACGTAGCACGGTCCGTCGGGCGGCTGAGGTCTTGACTAGCCTCGGTTCGATTTAAATGGTGAGCGGCCTATGAGTGAAGTGCTAGGTGACATGCGAAGGATCCTAGAGGGTGCTGACCATACGGTGCTCGGGCTCTGGGTCACCGAAGATACCCACACGTGCATCGAGGAAGATATTGGAACAAAGAGTAAGAGTTGTTTTCTGAATTCAGCCATGGATCTAGTTGATTGACCTTGCTGGTCCTCATTGGATGAGTCCATGGCTCTTTTATATGGATCCGTTGGTTAATCTTGCTGATCTTCAACGGAGAGTCCATCATCTGGATTTTTATAAGTGAATATATTCCGAGTACTATGAGCTAAGAACTATTGAAAAGGCCCCTGTGGACAGGTGGTGAGCATTCTAGTTGCCAATTTCAATAGTAGTGCTACTTCTGCTGCTAGCACCATGCGCAGAGGGGGTAGGGATCTTTCAAGTACGAGGTAAAGAAATGCAAGGTCAAAACGATTGAGGATGCTATTCAGGCAACTCAGGTTTTTCATAAGACTATGGTCGGTGCCAACACTTCAAAACCATCATCTACTGAAAAGAAATCCACGTTCACTTTTTCAAATAGTGGACAAAAAAGAAAGTTGAGGCCACTAAGGTACACAATGAGTTCTCCAAGGATTGGGGTGTGGCATTGAGTAAGATATCGCTCTGGAGGGAAAACACAAGGAGAAAGTCGCCCTTCAAGAGCTAGAAACACGTAAGCTTACAAAATCTGGGCACCAAAAATGCAATAAAGCCTTGGCAGAAGTAGAACGTGAGGCTAGAAAGATCATGACTAAAACCAAAAGTGAAAATGAGGACAAACCAAACTTGCTCTCAGTACCCGACCACTTCATAACCTATATTGTTGGGCGAACGGAAAGTGGTCCGACTGACGGAAACAAGGGTTAAGGAGGATGGGTTGTCCACATCATACGATGGCCTGACAGAAGTCAAGGAAGTGGATATTGTGGGACTAGGGGAGGAAGCTCGACCCGTATACATTTCTAAGGACTTAACTTTGGCTGAAGAAGATGAGCTCGTCGCTCTCCTTAAAAAATTTAAGGACTGTTTTGCCTGGAATTACAAAGAGATGAAGGGGGTACCACCTGAGGTAGTACAACATACGATTCCAATCATGGAAGGATCAAGACCAACTAGGCAAAAACCTTACCATATGAATCCTAAGTATGCGACAATCAACATCACTCAATCCCCAGCAAGTCAGAGAAAGAGGTCAGTGCGGGGCCCAAAGTTGAACTTTTTGGGCCCTTATGCCCGGGCCTTCCAGGGGGCCATCATCAGCAAAGAAGCTCTCACGGCTCATGGAAAGGTAGCCCTACATTACCACAGCCCACAATGCCTCCAAATTTTGGAGGAGGCCAAAGTCAAAGCAAAGCTAGACAAGGTTGGTTTGGGGAAAATGGCACAGATACTCCCAAGAAGTATCGACACATAACTCTGCACTAAATACCTCAAAACCTACGACAAGGGCACCAAAAGGGAAACCATCACCAAAGCTGACGGCACTTCCAAGCAACTCCTCATCATAGAAGATCTCATACGCGATGCTTTGCAGCTTCCTCCCAAGAAGTATCGACACATAACTCTGCACTAAATACCTCAAAAGCTATGACAAGGGCACCAAAAGGGGAACCATCACCAAAGCTGACGGCACTTCCAAGCAAATCCTCATCACATAAGATCTCATACGGGATGCTTTGCAGCTTCCGCCCGTAGAGTCAAGATCCATGCACATGCCATCGACAAAATGCCTCTGGATGCAATGCTCAAGAAAAGTTCTTTACAACTCAAATGGGGCCGAGTACGAAAACATCCGTCATCATCAAGTACATGATTTGGGCTTGGCACATATTTCTTTAGAAGGCTTACATGAAATACATTATGAACTTTGAGATGAGGAGGCAGAAGAAGTTTGTAGGCTAAGTCACCTACTTTCTTTGTAATCAGATATGGTCCACAATATCTGGGGGATAACTTCTTGTACTTCCCAAGAGATAAAGAACTTCTTTTGGGCCGTACTTGAATGAAGACCATATCTGCTTCTTTGAATTCTCTGTCTGTCCTCTTCTTATCTGCATATTGCTTCTGTCTGTCCTGGGCAGCTTTTATATCTTTACAAATTGCATGCATCTGTTGCTCCATGTCATCAAGCATCTGTCTGGACATCTCGACCCTAATCAATGGGTCAGACCAAGTTAATGGAGTTAAGCAATCTTGTCACATTACCTTTTGTTAAGAACATAAGAATTTTGTCATACCAATTTGGAGTCACTACTATCTCCAACAAATCCGCATCCGCCGATAAACTAATCTGATACACCTTCCGGGCCTTTGCTAATCTCAATGCGAGATAGAACATAGAAAGATGCATAAAGGAATTTATTTATTATAAAAGTGTTATTCCCACCATTGAAGTTGATTTTTATGCATAAATAGATGCATAAAGAATTTTTATATCAAAATTAGAATTCTCTTAAATTCTATGTTTAAATTTTATGATTATTTGATGAATCAATAATTAAATACTCTAAGAGAAAAATTTCTATTGTTTTATATTCATACAGATTGTAAAAAGAAAATTCAAGAAATCTATCAAGATCAAAATATTTAGATAAATAATTAATTTATTCCTCATAGTCCCATAGTCAGATCAGGGAAAAAGACTGTACTTGGATCATAGAGACCAACACTTTTTTCCTCATTGAGAGGCATAGCCATTGATCCTTTTCCATAGAACAATTTTTGTCCGGGATTTACTTCATCTATCGAACTAAGCAGAAATTGAGTCTCGATTTATGGATCCATCAGTCCAGCCTAACCCCATCCAGTCCCATGGGTTAGCCAACCGCCCAACCACTGTAGTGATGGGATCCAATGTAGAATTTGGTTGGGTTTTGTCCTGGGTACTAGGGAAAAGAGTTCCCAGGCCCCCTAGCCGAAAGTTCATGCAAACATAAAACTAATCACACCACTTACACACCCAATATGAAATTGCCTTTTTCTTAGCTATCTTTAAAACAAACCTTTAATGAAACCATTGTGTAGAAGACATGTACTCTCTGTATAGTAAAATGTTTCTACTAGTAATTTCAGGCCAACTGTATAAAATGGGGATTGATCAAATAAGTCGCCGATGTGTACAATCACGAGGCAATAACCTCATCAAGGATGTGTTTGTTGTTTGTTTTGATTTGGAGTTTATTTTACCTTAGGGAATTAGGGAATTTTGTGTGTTTAATTTTGATTTGGAGTTTATTTTGCATTAGGGAATTAGGAAAATTTGTGTGTGTGATTTTGATTTGGAGTTTATTTTGCATTAGGGCATTCTATGTTCATCTATGGTAGGGAAAAACCCTGATTTTTTTTGGGTGATTTGCATGAAATCGAATATCAAGAGGCTTAGATTTCATTGCTTTGATCCAAGAATTAGCTTAGCAATTATTTAGGAGTGGAATCCATACATCTAAAAACATGTGCATTGAGCTCCATTAGGTTGAACGAGAGTGATGTTATTAATTTTAGTTCATGCATTTCATAATTCGTTCATGCATTGTATGGGTAGAGTAAAAGTTTGCAAAATCATAAAAAATACTTAATTAGTTACATCACAATCCTTAATTAGAATTAGAAACACTAAACACACTCCATTAAGTCTAAAAAATCACAAAACCACAAAAAACTAGGCCAAACCAGCTCTCGAGTAGGGAACGTGAGCCCACAATCCTAAACACAAAAAAGACGTGAATCTAGACAATTGAGGGCTAGAAAGATGGTGGGATAGAGAGACTATATGTATGCTCCATAATAAAGCTATCTTTCAAGCTCATGATGACACCCTATTCATCCGGAAAGTGTTGTTGCAAAGTAGGCAAGGGCTCAAGCTTGTGCGGACCCAAAAGAGACTAGCCTTTCCATCCTCTTCACCAACATAAGCCACGGCCTGTCCAAAACCTCAATCGGCCACCATGCCGACCACACCAAGCCACCCCGGCCTCTCCAACAACTAGTCGACTCATTCCCAGCATCAATGCAGCAGCTCAGCAAAGCTACAAGCCACTCAGCAAGACTATCAAGCCATTGATACACCAACCTCAATGGTGACAATAAGGCAACAATCTTCTTGCCGGGGAAGACCATTAAGCCTGAGCATATGGTCAGGTTATTTGTGGCACAAGTGTTCAAACACCATGGTAGGCCTAAATCTATTGTGGGGGACAGAGATCCCAGGACTACATGCCTCTTTTGGAGAGCTTTGTTTGACAATATAGGCATTAAGCTGGACTTCTCATCGGTTTTTCACCCCCAAACGGATGGGCAAAGTGAGGCTACAAATTCAGTTGTCTTGGATCTTCTCAAATAATATGTTGCAGACAAAAAAACAACCTGGGAAAAATATTGCAATGAATTTTATCACCTCTATTCACATCACATCCATCCATCCATTCATTCACATCTATCCGATTCACATCACATCTCATCACATCTATTCACCTCACATCTCATCACTTCTATTCACATCACATCCATCCATCCATTTATTCACATCTATCTGATTCTCATCACATCTGTTCACCTCACATCTCATCACCTCTATTCACATCATATCCATCCATCCATTCATTCACATCTATCTGATTCTCATCACATCTCATCACGTCTATTCACCTCACATCTCATCACCTCTATTCACATCACATCCATCCATCCATTCCTTCACATCTATCTGATTCTCATCACATCTATTCATAGAATTTAAACATAGAATTTAAGAGAATTTTAATTTTGATATAAAGATTCTTTACACATCTATTTATGCATAAAAATCAACTTCAGTGGGAATAACACTTTTAAATAAATCTTTTTATGCATCTATTTATGCATAAAAATGAACTTTAATGAGAATAACACTTGAAATAAAAATAAATCCTTTATGCATCTTTCTATGCATAAAATCAATTTTAATGAGAATAACACTTTTGAATCCTTTATGCATCTTTCTATGCATAAAAATAATTTTAATGAGAATAACACTTTTGAATAAAAATAAATCCTTTATGCATCTTTCTATGCATAAAATCAATTTTAATGAGAATAACAATTTTGAAATAAAAATAAATTCTTTATTCATCTTTCTATGCATAAAATCAATTTTAATGAGAATAACACTTTTGAAATAAAAATAAATCCTTTATGCATCTTTCTTAAATTTAATGAAAATAACACTTTTATAATAAAATAATTTCCATTATGCATCTTTTTATACATAGAAATCAGTTTTAATAATTAATATCACTGATATCCATGTATATTCATAGGTGAACATGTACATGGAGTAATTAGAATATTTCTTTTAGAATGCACAAATGGTGGAAATTACTCTTTTGGAATAACATAAAAATAAACTTTCTTTTCCACAAAATTCTAGAAAATTTTGCCATAACCTCCTTTGTATGGCTGACCATTTCTCATTTTTCTCATTCTAATTTCAACTTAAATTAACCCAATCTAGATGTATATGACTCTAATCTACATAATTTTTAGAAATCAAGAGAGTAAATAATAAGAAAAGTTTAATTAATCATTTAACTAATCTTTATAGGGTTAAGAAAGGCTGAATTGTAAAGAAGAGAAGGGGATGGCCTTTTCATCAAGGCATAGCATTAGAATTTACTTCAATCAACTATAAAACAAGAAAATCAAGAAAACCACAAATTCAAAATTCAAAAGTAAGAAAATTTAGCTTACATGGAGTTGTAAGCTTTCCTTTGGCTTGAGGGATTGAGGGTTCTACTCTTGTTTGAAGCAAGAGTGGCCACCTATTACTTTGGAGAGGATTAAGCTAAAAACAATTGAATTATCAAGAAATTCAATGTAAATGGCTCATGACAGGAGCAGAGTAACAGTGCATAAACACCATTAAGCTTTTACAAAGGGGGAGGCTTCTATTTATAGGAAAAAGTGAGCCTCTAACCAAGCAAACTGATTCTAAAATTTTCCAGATCAATTTGGTCAATTTTTGACCATTTTTGGGTTAGTTTAGCTTACTTTTTGGATCTAGTTGAAATAGGAGAGAGGAGAGATGAAAATATCTCATTATTTTTTAGTTTAAAACTCCTCCACACATGTGAAATAGGCGCCTCCTTCATGAGGGGAAACCCCCACACTCAGGTGTCAAAAATGCATCATTTCCTCTAAATATCTCTTAATTTTTATCTAATAAACCTTGTACCTAGTCAACTCTTTATCTTATGTGAGCATTTACTCATTTTTGGGGGTTTTTCTTTTATTTTTCAATTTATCTCCTCCATTACATTTGGATTAATCTTATTGGTCCATAGGAAACTTAATTGGAGCATAATTCAAAAATTTCTGAAAATCTGGACGACCCTTAGGCTAAGGTCCTTTATACCTATTTTTAATTAATTCCAATTGCACATTGGAAAGTTCTTTTTGAATTTTTGCTTTAGGAAAAATCATTTTAGACACTAGGAGGATTTTTATATCCAAAAATATCACAATTTTGAATTACCTCCCTTTAGACATTTTCTCTCTCTAGGCCAAAACAGGGTAATACAAGACCTTTCTTTTAACTGAGAGGGGAATAATTATAAGATCAGAAGGGGAGGTACTTACACCTGCACACGTTAAAAAGCTGGAGGGAGGAATCTTACACTACCACTGACTACGATGTCTTCGAGGCTACATGATATAACATTCTAAGACATGGTGGGTATAGGATTCTGAAGATTCCACTCAGCATTTTGACGCACACTCAGAAACCTCCAATCCAGAAAAAATTTCTACCGACATGAGTTCGGTGACCAGGTCTTTAGACCTTGATAACAGGTTCTGCGCGGACAGAACCTACATTAGGAAGGGGGGATGTTAATCCCGTTTTGGATTAACAAACATGATCCTCCAATTGAGGGCATTAATAAGTGTCATGAAACGGCACTATAAAAGTTGTACATTATGAGATATTGGCCACCCAAGGCCTAGTTAAGTAAGTTTTGGGTGCCCAAGTGTGAATAAGGGCTAAATGTATATAAGGCATTTTCTTATAATGAAAAGACACAATCCCCTTTGTGCTATAGAGAGCTCTTCCTTGTGTCTTGAGAGAGATTGAGAGAGAGAGAGAATTGTAGCATTTTTTCTCTTCTATGCTTGTGTGATTCATGCTTATGTGGAAGAGTGAGAGACAGAGTGATTGCCTTATGTAAGACGGTGCAAGCGACTATGGTGAGACAGCGTGGAGGTGGATCTTAGAGGTTGGAGCTTAACAAGCGAGCTTGGAGGCCTCAAGGGACTCAAGTTGGAAGCATTGGTAAGTGCCCTACGACAGTTGTGATCTGTTGCTCATCCTTTAGGTGAATGCATTGAGTTCCCTCACCCATAACATGGTGATGTTGAATCTTTGTCCAAACCTGAAGCAAATTTTGTCATTGATGAAAGCCTCCTCTAGACTATGTGATTCTACACTCCACTATTTGATCAAGTGGGGGTGTTAAGATTTATGCCTTTGTGATCCTTTGTGATCAAACCTTCGTGGGTTAAAAGTCTCATTAGTTAAATTAATATGGATCCTTTGTGTCAATTAAACCTTAGTGGAACCCAACCTTAGTGAGATGGAATCATGGGTAATTAGCTGACGTAACTCCCTTGATTGAGGGGCCAGGTGTGACGAATCTTCATGAAGCACCACTTCTCCTTGTTTTCCTTAAGAGGCACGTTGAGAGCTATGGCTGTATTGAGAGAGTTCTTTTAGTAATATCATATGAAGTGTCTTTGTGAATATTGTGCGCAAAGTATCTGAGATCTTCACTATGCATATCATGTTGTATACGGTCTTATATTACTGTTTCTGTTAAGTGCTGCATCAAGGTGTGTATACACAAAGCTATGGAAACTACTATGGAAGCTCTCTAATGATCATAACAAGTGTACTGCTCTTTGAACCTATGTTTAATTAACGTAATCATATATGTGTGAAGCTAGGTAGCAATATCTTGTGATGTTAAGCATCTAATTCTTATAGCTACTGTCATTTCCAAGGAGCCCTGGGCACCCACCCCCCAGCAATCCCCACCTTCATCTCCCCTCATCAACCTCCTCCTCCTAGCTCCTCTCACCCCAACACAATCACCCAACCACCCCCACCTGGCACCACCACACTCCCTCTCTTCCCCTCATAGTCCTCTACACCCCCTCACCTCCCCACTCCACCTCCATCACCCACTCCTCCCTCACCTACCACTTTAACTCTCCAAATCCATAACAAATTTACCCTCGACACGGCCATGCCTCCCCCATTCCTTACCACAAGCCTTGTCACCATCACCTCATCATCGGCCAACCCCCCTCCACCTTCATCACAACTGCCACCTGAAGTCCCTTCCCCCCGACCCTTAGAAGAAGGGGAAGAAGTACGAGGATATCGACCCCCCCCTAAACCCACTCAATTGGTGTGATCCATTAGATCGCACCGGAGTTCAAGTAGGCCATACGTATCCTACTCGGTCGAAAACTCCAAGAGGCTCCCATCACCAGGGTAACCGACTGCATGGACCTCCACATCATGCAACCCTACCTCAATGCCAAGCATCGTGACTAAAAGTGTGACCACCCCCTCGTCAATGTGGTGGCTACCACACAGGCCCCTCACCCACTACTCGTCCCATCATGTTCAAAGTCATGGGGGCGAGTAGCGAGAGCCTGGCGGCATCCCTTCCTCCTCAAACCATACTACAAGGCCCACAATAGCTCCAAATCAATCCCGAATATCTACCAATCTGTGTAGAATCTCTTTCACACCAAGAGCAGGCCAAAAACCCCTGGTTCCCATGGTTCACTCCTCTGAAGCCACAGAATCCTTGCACATAAGAAACAATGCTCAAGCGCCTCCATGACTTCATCAAAAGATATGAGCAGGTGCTAGATCTTGCCCATCATCACCACAATCTGATTCTTCAACCTCATCATAACTCTCTTGGAGACCTTCTCGGATTGGCACCAATACCATGAAGGTAGTCAAGGCTTGGACTTCGACCTCAACAAAGGCCCAACACTGAAATTTTGGCTACTATGAGTGCATCTAATGGTTGGATGCCTGCATGGCACCTCCAAACATTCGAAGATATGATGGAGACAACCTTTTGGACCAGTTTACAAAGTCTTCCATGGGGCTCCCCCACATCCCACCTCGCGATGCAATGTTGGTGTAGGGGAATTGACCACTTATTCCCTCGAGCAACCTGGTGATATTCTACGGTTATGCATGCAGCATACACTAGGCAGATACAAACACAACACAAAAATAGACACTGCCCACAGGCTATAGTGATTGCCTACGAAAAGAAATACAAAGTCACGCAATGACCTAATAGACAACCTTACTCAACAATATATATAAGAACGGTGATGAATATATAGAGACACAATCCGGAACAATGCATATACAAAAAAGAAGAAACAGAAGATACAAAGTCATGGGCAAGCAGCCAGCCTGGTGGCGTCCCTTCCTCCTCAAACCATACATATGGGACCACTACTACAAGGCCCACGATAGCTCCAAATCAATTCTGAATATCTATCGATCTGCCTGCTGCTAGGCCTAGAATCTCTTTCACACCAATAGTAGGCCAAAAACCGCAAACTTCTTTACAACTTCCCACGGTTCTCTCCTCTGACGCCACAAAATCCTTGCACATAAGAAACAATGCTCAAGCGCCTCCATGTGCTAGATCTTGCCATCATCACCACAATCTGATCCTTCAACCTCATCATAACTCTCTTAGAGAGCTTCTCGGATTGGCGCCATTACCATCATGAAGGCAGTCAAGGCTTGGCCTTCGACCTCAATAAAGGCTCAATGCTAAAGCAAAATTTTGGCTACTATGAGTGCATCCAATGGTTGGATGCCTGCGTGGCACCTCTAAACATTCAAAGATATGATGGAGACAACCTTTTGGTCTAGTTTACAAAGTCTTCCATTGCCCCCCCCCACACCCCACCTCGCGACGTGATGTTGGCAGGGGAATTGACCACTTATTCCCTCAAGAAACCTGGTGATATTCTATGGTTATGCGTGCAGCATACACTAGGCGGATACAAACACAACACAAAAATAGACACTACCCACACAGGCTATAGTGATTGCCTACTAAAAGAAATACAAAGTCACAAAGTGACCTAACAGACAACCTTACTCAACAATATATATAAGAACGGTGATGAATATACAGAGACACAATCCGGAACAATGCATATACAGAAAAGAAGAAACAAAAGATACGAAGTCGATGGGCGAGCAGCCGGCCTGGCGGCAGCATCCCTTCCTTGTCAAACCATACATATGGGACTAGTACTACAAGGCCCACGACAACTCCAGATCAATCCTGAATATCTACCGATCCACCGCCACTAGGTCTAGAATCTCTTTCACAACAAGAGCAGGCTAAAAACCCCAAACTTCTTTACAACTTCCCATGGTTCGCTCGTCTGACGCCATAGAATCGACGCCACAGAATCCTTGCACATAAGAAACAATGCTCAAGCACCTCCATGACTTTAGAAGATACGAGCAGGTGCTAGATCTCGCCATCATCACCACAATTTGATTCTTCAACCTTATCATAACTCTCTTGGAGACCTTCTTGGATTGACGCCCTTACCATCATGAAGGCAGTCAAGGCTTGGCCTTTGACCTCAACAAAGGCCCAATGCTGAAGCAAAATTTTGGCTACTATGAGTGCATCCAATGGTTGGATGCCTACATAGCACCTCCAAACATTCGAAGATATGATGGAGACAACCTTTTGGACCACTTTATAGTCTTCCATTGGGCCCCCCACATCCCACCTCGCAATGCGATGTTGGAAGGGGAATTGACCACTTATTCCCTTGAGCAACCTGGTGATATTCTATGGTTATGCGTGCAGCATACACTAGGTGGATACAAACACAACACAAATGCAGACACTCCCCACAGGCTACAGTGATTGTGCCTACTACTAAAAGAAATACAAAGTCACCGATGACTAACAGACAACCTTACTCAACAATATATATAAGAACGGTGATAAATATACACAGAGACACAATCCGGAACAATGCATATACAGCAAAGAAGAAATTGAAGAACAGAATTGCTTATTCCAAAGAAAAAATATGATACAATTGGTAGCCAGCCTTTCAAAGCTCAAGATCCATCTTTTATACTTCCTGCTTGAAGTATCTTTTGGTACTGTGATTCCCTTAGTATTAAGGTGCACTAACTAGGTGTAAAGAAAGCACCATTCTTGTAATCAAGTACCCTAGCTAAAATTATGCTGGCCCCTGACAATTGGCGGTGCTGACATGCACGACGACTACCCTACTCTGCTTGTTGTTGCAGCTTTGGCCCATGGCACAGGCTAGCCAACGCGGCCAAAACTTGGCATTCCCAGTGGATCGGATTCCCAATCCGATGACTCAAACCCAAAAATTTATAGTCTTTCGGAATGTTGGATTCTCCTTAGCACTTTGTCGATGGCACTTACCCAGAGATGGGCATCATGTTAGATGCTCCATAGCATTATGGGGGAGTTCTAATCATAGCTAGCAGAGGTTTTATCGATGACCTCTAGTAGCAGAGACTTTACTAATAATGCAGTGTGGCAGGTATATTCGGGCCTTTGATGCGGAAGAACGGATTCGGAAGGCAGAAGATGAAGCATGCCTTCTGCGAGGTGAATTTTGGAGATAGACTTTTAGAAGAAAAATTCAGGGGTAGTATTGGCTTCTTCCCAACAACGATCTTGCCTTGCGTTCCTTGATGTGAGCGAGCATCTCTTCGCTATCTTTCTTGTCGCTCTGCTGCTGCTCTTTGTAGGACATTATCATGGTGATTAGCCGATCATGCAGCTAGTCATAATTGTTCTGGAGAGTCATGGCATACTCCTTTAGCAGAGCCAATAGTTGCAAGATTCCCATGTCGATCTTTGCCTCCTGGTGTTAACCACTCTAGTTAACATGAACTTTCGTTGTGCGGCTACTATACTTCCCTTGTAATTCATCTTTTTGTAATCGCGCGCTAAGCGCCAATTGTAAATGAGACATGGGGGGATGACCGAGCTTACGGCTTATGTAATTCCGGTCATACGAAATTGATGTACATAGAGCTAGATAAACTAGGAGGACTAGTTTTGGGCCCCCATTTGTAATTGGGCAGTCGGACATTATAAATATGAGCTCATGTATATAAGACATTTTATGAAATATGAAAAGGGACAATCCCATCTGTCTCAATTGAGTTTTGCCTTCTCTCTCTCTCTCTCTCTCTCTCTCTCTCTCTCTCTCTCTTATGGTGGCTTCCTTGCTTGCTTGTGTGATTGTTGGTGTATGTGAATAGGAATGGTGTTGCTCTCGCTTCTCTCCTTCACTCCCTTCTCATTGCTCTCCACCTTGCCTTGTTTGCATATGATTGGCATGAGGTAGAGGTTGAGCTCTCCATAGCTCCTTCCCTCTTGCTCCTACATACCTAGCTTTCTTGGATGTCTCTTTGGGTGACACAAAGAGAGTGTAGAGTGAGCCCCTAGCAACCTCACATCAGGGAGTTAACCCTAATAGGGTTGGCAAAGTGCAAATCACCAGATTCAACCCTTGCATGCACTCTCTTCTTCTTCTTTCTTGTGCTTGTGAGGTAGCATGTTAAATCATTAACATCTTTGGTGACGCTTCTGGGGAGTGGCATTTGGCTTAGGGTCCGCTACTTGATTCAATAGCTAGAGCTTGATTTTGCCTGGTTGGGATGCAAATCCACCGGTTGGTTGATTAACATTGTTTGTTTTGTGTTTTGTTGGAGATTACCCGGAGGTTGGATCGTTGATTGAGCATTCGGAGCATTCGAGTCTTCACCGAGAGTGGGGAAGAAACAAGTGAGTGCCCCTATTCGCCCTCAACATTCAATCAATTTTTAATTTTTGTGTCTTTTATAATGTTTGCATTTTTATTTAATCATTCAATTAATCTCAATCCATTAGCTTAAACCATGCATTATAGTTATCAACAATAAGTAACTAGAGACTAGCTCTAGCTCCTTGTAAAAAGGTTCCTAAATCAGCTCTGATTGGGGAGGTTCCTAGGCAAAATTGCATTCTACCAAGCTTCTCTAAGAGTCGAACTTCCGTGGTGGCAAGTTTAGGGAACGCCCGTTCCTTCTACATCATGCAACCCAAATCTGGTAGATTTGCTACCTAAATCTGGCAAGAGCATTAAAATTAGTTTAATTACATTTAATTAGGCATCATGTGCATTAAAGTGTATTTAAATAAGGAGAATTTTGTACTATCAGACTGGCTATCAGACCTGCAGGCAGGCTAGTCAAATTTGAAAATTCCCTGCCCTGACAGTGCCACGGCCGTACACTCCGAAGAAGCGCACGTCCGTTCCAAGACTTTCCATGCCTGTTCGTTCCTCATCTTCTTGGAGCGAATGCTCATGGAGTCAAACAGTACTAGCGATAGAGAGAGGACCTCCCCAGTAGTGGATGAAGGACTCCAAACTTTGAGGCAAGAGAGCCCAAACCATAATGTATGGACAAACCATTTGTCCAGGAACTTGCTCATATCTCTCTAACTCATTCTTAGCAAAGCCTTGCATCAAGGCTCTGCAATTTTATCTTGGGAAACACACAATCCGTGGAACTGCAACCCAGAGTGAGAGATATGGATCAACCTCAAGAAAGTGGTCCCTCTCATTCTCTAGACCCTAGAGTGGAAGTCAGCCAAAGCGAGAGCCATCAAACCCACACCCAGCTACCAGACTGGAGATCCATACTCATCTTGGGGGCAGCAGACTCATTCAGAGCTCCAAAAACCTTGTTAAACCAAGAACTAGATCCATCTTCCCAAAGGCCTGAGACCTCCTAGAGGGCTAATACCCCCGTTGGTCTACTATCTACTCAGTTTTTCTCCTCCATAACTGTTAACCCAATTCTAGGGTTAATAAGCTACCACCATTATCTTACATCAAGGAATCACAGTAGATACACCAAAGGGTCATACATTCAAGATATGAAGCAATAGTGTCCAAAGCTACACCTTGGACGGGCACCCATAAATGGTGTGACGGAGTATTTATGGCAATTCCCGCTCTACAAGAGCGTGTGGTAGACAGTTAGGATGAAATCCTGAGTGATGTACTTCATGGATATATTATGAGAGTAGTTATTGTAATAGCATTAGGCCTCTTATGAGCCTAAAGTGCCCGACCGGCCATAGTTTAAGTGAGTGTGAACACTTATGGCCATGTATATAAGTGAATTTCTCTCATAATACAACATACTCTCCCATTGTACAATTGAGTCTTGCTCTTGCTAATCTTTCTCCCTAATGCATGCTAGTGAGGTGAGAGGAGAGATGAGTACCTGTAGTGCAACGCGGCGGTGTGACAACGCTCTTGGGAGGCGCGATGGTATTGCTTCTCAAGGAGTTGTAGAGCTTGGAGACCTCAAGAGTTACGAGCTCAGCAATTGGAAAGATCCTCATGACAGTTTCGGTTCACCAGGTAATCTCTTTTGGATGTGTTTCAAGGAGGGTTAGGGTGAGCCATAACATTTTTGGCGCCGCTCTGCTGGGGAACCATCCCTTGGCTTTTTCCATCGTTTTTCCTCTAATCTATGCATTACCCATCGCTCATTATCTTGATTAATGGTTTCCCATGAAAAGATGTGGATTGGATGGTAATTTATGTGAGATTTGGTGTAGAATAGCTCTTCTTTTTTATTTTTGAAAAGAATACCTTTTGCTTAATTTTTAGCTTAATTTGTTGTTATTGTGGTTTTTCATGTTCTTAGGGCTTGCACATAGTTTGTATTAGGCTTAGTTTGCATCCATTGCATCAAACAATGCAATGGAATGCAATTTTTAGTGAATGTTAGCTCTCTTTAGTGTTAAACATAGAACTAAGATCATTAATTTTAGTTTAATTGTGTGTTTGTTGTTGAGATTGTTTGGATTAGAGTGTTAGCAAGCATTAGAAGTAGCTTAATCTTTCAAAATTTTTCTTAAAACTATAAAAAAATCCTTGAATTTGACTAATTTCTCTTAATGGACTAGTTTTTATCATTAAGGGTGATTAATCTTGCTCAAGAGTTAAAAAAATCAGGAAAATGTGTTAATTGGGGTCTAAATTGATCATATGAGTAGTCGAAATTGGTGTTTTTGAGTGTTTTGAGAACATCTAAATGCATCAAAATACTTAATTACATCACTTTTTTCATTAATTGGAGAAATTTGACTCTCTTTGCTTAATATTGCCTTAAAAGAGGAGACCATAATTAAGAGTCTAATTAATCTCTTATTTTAGATTAATTTACACATTTGTTGATACACAAAGATTAGCATTCCCTTGCTCTATCCAATGATGTGCTCAATTGTGTGAATTAATTAGGGATTAGTGGTTAATTAAAGTCTTTGATTAGTGTAAAAAAGAAAAAGATTAGTGAAAGGATTAATCTTAGATTAATTCTTAATCACTTTTTTACATTACTCATTAAGGCTAATGAGCATTCAATGAGTAGGTGCTCATAAGTTGTCAAATTGTGTAATTTGGGGGTCATTTATGAAGGGTGTAAGGGATGTCATTAAAAGGTTGACTTTTTTGATTCCCATTTACCTTTTTGGGAAAATGCCCATATCCCTTTCATTTTAAATTTAAAAAATATCTCCCCAAAAAAAGAAAATTCATATTTCCCACTAGACTCCAAAAAAAAAATCGATTTTAATATTCCGTGAAGTCTAGTTCACGGTGTGAACCATTTTCTGCAACTTCACGGAACTACAGTTCACACCCAAAAGGTTCACGTCTGGAAAACACCCCTGTTTGGAGGCTCGTATCTCCTAAACCGTATATCCGATGAAGGTGCTCTAGGACTCATCAGAAAGCTAACATCAAGCTCTTCGAGTTTGGACTGGCTCGTCTGAAGTCAAAATCGACCATTTTGGCCTCCGACTAGCAGTCTCAAAATTCGACCCAAAAATCGAGGTAAAAAAACAATCCAAAATCACAAAAAATCATTAAAAAAATAACCCAAAAACGACGACGAAAAAATCATGGACAACTCAAGGAAACAAAGTTGTAATACTCCAAAAATACTACAACTCCCTCATACAGAGTTTTTCTCAAAAACGTCCTGCAAAACAGGGAAACAATTCTTGAAAGTCTTTTTCGTCTTGAGATAGTGATGGAAAATAGGTTCTAGAACCTCCTCTTTCATCTGGGATGTTACTAGTATACGCTTTTTTTGAAAAATTATCTCTAAGGTCATTCATGTACATATAGCGCTTAAGCTATTTAGGGCTAACGGACACCCGTTTGACCCAACGAAGAGAACACCTGGCCTCTTGAGGCTATAACGGGCTGTGAGAAAATATAAAAAGCAAAAAAAAAAAGCGTGTTTTCTCATTAAGGAGCATTTAGGCACTGTGACATGGCCACAATGGAGGGATTGCCAGGGATCACACAAGGATTGAACCCAATGGCTGACATCTTCGAGCCATTGAGATCTATGCCGCAAATACACCTACCAATACCATTGGCTATGCCTATAACAAACGTGCCATCGGGTTTTACACCCCCTATTACTTCGATCCCATCGGGCAATGGTACCTTATCTAACATCTCCAAAAATCCTATAAGTACCAACCCTTTCCTGGATGCCCACACCTTGGACATATTGACTAGTCTAGGAAGGGAGGTAGCCCAAGGACTCAGTGAGTCTCTTCCAACAAGAGCACTCACATACGGCCTCAGGGACTCATACAGAAATACGGCCGTACAAATTTCCAAAATTATGGGGGGGGCAAATATGACAGAACAGTAGACCCTGTTTAATTCATTCAAATGTTTGAATAAAGTGTGAAGCCTTTGGGAAATCCCAACTGTCCCATCAAGGTACATACGTTGAACCTATGCTTAGAGGGAAAATCTAGTTGATGGTTCATCACATTGATACATGCAATCAAGAACAACTTCAAAACCTTCAAATCAACCTTTATACATGGCTTTTCCAGACAAGGTGATCGGTGGAGTGCAGCAACAGAACTCTATTCAACTAAGCGTCAACCAAATGAACCCGTTAGAGATTTCATCCTTCGGATAAAACTCTTGGACTCACATTGTGAGTCATGGGAAAAATTAAACAATGTTCAATTGAAGAGATGTTTCATGATGGGCTTGAATAATAACAACTTAATCATTGTATCCAATCCGGAAACATTCGATCAATGTTGTAAAGAAGTAATACGTTTAGATGACAACATGCTAGATGATACGAGGTGTTTCTCATCTAAACCAAATGAAGCAATGGCAAAAGAAAGATCGATCTCGGAATCGACATTCCCCGAACTCTATGCAGCCTTGCTTAAAACCTTCCAATCGACATCTCTAAGAGATGATGAAAACCTTCAAAAGCAGACATCCTTACTGCCTCTACAAGTGAGGAACAAAATGCCTTGTGTTGAGTGCAATCACTATGACCATCCCAATCCCCATTGTGCAAAGTACTTGTTCTTCTATACCGCATATATTGTAAGACCTTTGACCACGATACTAAAAAGTGTCCTGCTTCATCCACAATTGACTCAAAACCTCCATCTCTCGTGCACCAAATAGAAATGGTCCAAAGGGTAGAAACTGCTCAGAAAGTAATTAATCAAACACTTCAGTGTTTCTATTGTCGTGGACCTCACAAGGTGGTAGACTGCACAGTTTGGAATCCTTCTATGCCCATAGTCACTGACCCCTTGTGACCCATGTGTGAACAATGTGGCATTGAACACATGTTCCAAGATTTCCCGAGATGAGTTGCGTCAATGCAACTTGTTCTCATAAAATACAACTCTTAACATCTTAAGTGTACAAAACAGGCAATTGTCCACGGTGCCCTTGAATGTGCTTACACGTTTACAAGTCAAGGCACAAGAAACAGTCAAAAAGAATGCAAAAGACAATACCTCAACATGGGTAGAAGAACATGGTTTAAAGCAGAACCCAAAAGAAAAAACAAAACCTTCTAAACCCAACAAAGATAAGAAAAAAGATAGGGAAAAGGAGCCTGTAGAGGACATAAACCCAAAAGGGGACATAATCCCAAAAGAGCCAAAATCTATACAAGATAAAAGACCACCACACAAACCTCAAAACCCATATGTGCGACATAGGGTACAAAAGCCCAAAAGAAAATTCGATCTTATCGCATGGGAAAACATGATTAAAAAACTAACAATCCAAAGAAAGTCAAGAAATGGAACAAGTTCTAGTATGTCACTAAGTAAGGATGAAATAAGTTCTTACACTTCGCTCAGTGCACCACATAGACCAATCAAGAAACTAGAACCCACCCAACCACCCCAAATGGATAATAATGATCACATGACATATGTGGAACACAAAAATCGAGCTCAGGAGAGCATGCATAGCTTGGTTAAATGTCTTACAGGGTTCTCAGTTATGATTAAGCCTCATAATACCAATCCTAAAACAACAACCAAAATACAAAGCCCAGAGGAGTACCGCTTCCCCTTTCACAAGAGGAAGACATACTCTCTATAGAAGAGTCATTTGAAACATATTGTACGAACTATATGCTTGAGAAAGCACATGAGGAATTCGATAATTCCCTTATAAGATTGAAACAGTCTCTCAAAACCTCATTTGGAGGTGAAAGATCCCTGCCCCCATCGCGCAACGAATTCCAGCAGAAGTAGCACTTCTTGCGTAGGGCAGAACCTCTCACTCAGGGCCTCGCCCATGGATATCTAGACAAGAGACTAATCCCTTGGTTCTTCCAAAACCGAACTCGGAAATACTTCCCTCGCCCACCAGTAGACATAGGCGATTCCTCCCCATGATATTTTTATTCTAGTGCAGTCAAGAGCCTTAACTAGCCAAACTGATCCGACCAAACCTATAAGTCACATGGTCAGATCAAGGAAGAGACTTGCACTTGGATCATAGAGATCAACACTTTTTTCCTCATCAAGAGGCACAGCCGTTGATTCTTTTCCATAGAACAAAGACTATCCGGGATTTACTTCATCTATCGTAACATAACATAATTGAGTCTCATTTTAGGGATCCATGAGTCTAGCCTAACCCCATCCAATCCCATGGGTTAGCCAACCGCCCAACCACTGTAGTGATAGGATCCATTTAGAAATTTGGTTATGTTTTGTCCCGGGTACCAGGGAAAAGAGTTTCCAGGCCCCCTAGCCGGTGCTTCAAGCAAACTTCAAGATAGTCACACCACTTACACACCCAATATGAAATTGCCTGTTTCACACATTCAACTATCTTTAAAACAATCTTTTAATGAAACCATAGTATCACTGATCATAATCCTCCAAAATATCCAGCTTGAATTCTAATTTCCAATCATTCCTTCATCGGTGTACCTATGGCATCATTGGCAACCAGAACACTCACCACCTGTTCACTCATGGGCCTTTTCAATAGTTCGTAGCTCATAGTACCCGGGAATATAATCACATAAGAAAATCCAGATGGACTCTCCATTGAAGGTCAGCAAGATCAACCAACAGATCCATATAAAAGAGCCATGGACTCATCCGTTGAGGACCATCAAGGCCAATCAACCAGATCCATGCCCAAGTTCAGAAAACAACTCTAACTCCTTGTTCCAGTTTTCTTCCTCGACGCATGCGTGGGTATCTTCGGTGACCCAGAGGCCGAGCACCGTATGGTCAGCACCCTCTAGGCTCCTTCGCAGGTTATCTAGCGCTTCACTCATAGGCCACTTCCTTGGTCCCTCATCCACCATACAGGAAGCTCACCATTTAAATCGAACCGAGGCAAGACCTCAGCCGACCTTGCTACGCGAGATGCCCTCTGTTGACTCTCCGTCAGCTTTGCAACTTTATCACTTGGGTCTCCACACGACCTCATTCATAAGATGGTCAAAATGCTTCCCCAGCATTTTTGACATAAAACAGTCATTTAAAAACAGGTTATAAATACAGTTTCTAACGAACTCTCATCTTTCCACATTGTTCCACATCATTTCTCATTATTCCACATTCTTCGAAATCAATTCACTTTGCTTATTCCACATCCAGTCATATCTATTTCCATCATTCTTCACCCATTCTCATCCAATCATATCATATTACATCTCATCACATTTATACACATCACATCACATTCATCCACATCACATCCAATTACATCTATTCAAATCCTCATCACATTACGTCACATCCATCCTCATCACATCTCATCCATTCACATCTACCCATATCCACATCACATCACATCACATCCATTCACATCACATCTCATCCATTCACATCTACCCCGATCCACATCACATCACATCATACCCATTCACATCACATCTCATCCATTCACATCTGGGTGAAAGCATGTATAGGTGGTACCACTTTTTTCACCCTTTGGTGGTACCACCAATAGCCCCTAAAAGGAGGGAAGTTTAGTGTTTTTAAAATTATGTATATGGAAAATAGTGGGCCATCATAATATTAATTGGGTCCCCCTCTTCAAAGCATGCAATGATTTGGCGCCCCCCTTCTCTTAATATGGAAAATAGTGGGCCATCATGAAAAGGAAACGGGCCACCCTCCTTTAAGCATGCATTGATTTGGCTTGTCACGCGCGCCCACCTTCTCCCTCTACTCCTCTTCTCTCTCTGCTCCGTTCCTGCATTCCCTCTCACCAAGCGAGCTTCCTGCGCATTCATCCCGCTGCTGCCTCGCATCACTCACGGTCTCACCATTTCACAGCCGTGTGCGCAAAGATGAGTGATCCCACCCCTAAGAAGAACACCCCCCCTAGGAGGTGCAAGAGACCCTTTGCAGATGCTGACTCAATCGTGCAGACCCCTTCACCGATGCCAGAGCAAGGTGAAGCTTCCCAGACAACATGCGGCCCCCCAACAGGAAAGTCCACTCGAAAAGGTATTGTGCTCCTCTTACTTGTCTGCTGCATGCACATATCCTTCTTACACATCTCCTCCCTGTCATTTGTTTGCACATTGTTTCCCTGTCAATGCATGCTCCCCTTGAGAACTAACGTTTGCTTGTTCTCTTATTGACAGCGTCATCTGAGTACGTAAAGCTCTCCCATTTTTGCTACTCAGCTGAGTTGCATGCTGGGTACGGCTTGAGCATGGAGGGCAAGCTGCCCAAAGAACTTACTGTCGAGGATTTGCCACCTGAGGAGTGGCTGACTGTCTTCAAAGTTCCCGAAAAGAAGAAGACAAAGGTCTTCCTGCATATGGTGCAGGATCACCTATACGACGCTTGCCGTCTTTTGTATCAGAAAGTGTATCAGGCTGCCCCCTCTAATGGGGAACTAATGACAAAGTTTGCTAGGGGGTTTGCCTTTGAGAATTGTGCAGCTGCTAAAGCTCAACCCGAAAGTCACAAGATTGCATGGGCTGTGGTGGGTGGTATGGTCTTGGAGAATGTGAAGGCTCAACGGGGAGGTTTGAATCGCAAAGTGAGGAAGTTCATGTCCGATTACAGTGTTTCTGTCTTATATGGACAAACAGAGAATGCTGTTGACTCCTACGCCTTGACAGTGTCTAATCACCCTGCAAAACCGACTGAGGTTGCATCCCAGCCCCTATACATAGAATGGTTAGGTAGAATTATTAAAGATCTTGATGGGCAGGCCCATATTGCTGAAGCGAAGGTTGGTACTGCTAAATTGATCTTAGCAGAGAAGAGGGATTTGTGGCTATGCAACGAAGGCACCTATTCGGCCTATGCCCCGATTATAGTAGAGATGGAGAGACTTAGAGCAGACATGGAGATATTAAAAGCATCTCCCCTAGAAAATGAAGCTCTCATTCTGAAGAAAGAAGCTGAGATAGGAGTGCTGGAGAGGGTGGTCTCAGTGGCTTCTGGTGCTGTGACGTCTGCTCTGCAGAGATGAAGGAGGAGGTGTCCACTATGCAGGTACTTTTGAAAACTCAAGCATTTTTCTATCCTTTAAGTAGTGGTCCAAGCACTTGCAAGTGATATATGCACTTGCATAAATCCAATTTAGTAGGAATTACACTTTTAGAATAAAAGAATTTTTCTTATGCATCCTATTCATGCATAAAATCATTTATGATGAAAATCACACTTTTAATATAAAAGAAATATCTTTTATGCATATGTTTATGCATACAATCATTTATGATGAAAATCGCTCTTTTAATATAAAAGAATTTCTTTTATGCATCTAATTTATGCATAAAATCATTTATGATGAAAGTAACACTTTTATAATAAAAAAATAATCTTTTATGCATACTTCTATGCATGAAAATCAAATATGATAAAAGTAACACTTTTATAATAAAAAAATAATCTTTTATGCATACTTCTATGCATGAAAATCAAATATGATAAAAGTAACACTTTTATAATAAAAATAATAATCTTTTATGCATACTTCTATGCATGAAAATCAAATATGATAAAAGTAACACTTTTATAATTAAAAAATAATCTTTTATGCATACTTCTATGCATGAATATCAAATATGATAAAAGTAACACTTTTATAATTAAAAAATAATCTTTTATGCATACTTCTATGCATAAAATCAAATATGATAAAAGTAACACTTTTATTAAAAAATAATCTTTTATGCATACTTTTATGCATAAAAATCAAATATAATGAAAGTAATTCTTTTATTAATAAAACTAAATTTCTTTTATACAAATAATCAAAATGCATCTTCTATGCATGAAAATGACACTTTAGAATATAGAAATCATAAGGATTACTCTTTTAGAATAATGAAAGATAATACTTCTTTCCAATTTTTTTGAAAAATCTCACCATAATCTCCTTTGTATGGCTCACCATTTCTCAATATTTAGTCTCTCAAATTAATTAGAAATGCATCAAGAGTATTTAAATCATTCTAAAGTAACATTTTTCTACTTATTTAAGAGAACATTATGAAAAACTTGATTTTATTAATTAATCATTTCCCTAGGATAAAGAATGGTTGGATTTACTAGAGAAGAGAGGGGAATGCCTTTTTGTAATGAGGCATAACATCATTTGCAATTTTTGAGAAGACAAAAAGCATAAAAAACCATAAAACCATAAAATAAGTGGAAAAGAGAAGAATCACCAACTTACTAATGACTTTGAGAGCTTTCCTTTGGCTTGATGGTTTGAGGGTTTGAGACAAGAGTGGCCACCAATCTTTTGGAAGAGGGAAGGTCAAAAACTAATGAATTATGAGTAAAATTCATTGTTTTTGGCACTTGAGAGTGGCAGGGTAACAGTGCAAAAACACTATTGAGTTTCAACAAAGGGGAGGGCTTCTATTTATAGGAAAATGTTAGCCTCTAACCAAGTAAACTGATTCTAGAATTTTCCAGATCAGTTTGGTCAATTTTTGACCATTTTTAGGTCAATTTTGCTCACTTTTTAGATCTAGTTGAAACAGGAGAGAGGAGAGATGAAAATATCTCATTATTTGGGAGTTTAAAACTCATTCAAGCATGTGAAATAGGCACCCTCTTCATGAGGGGAATTCCCCCATGCAGAGGTGTCAAAAATGCATCATTACTTCTAAATATCTCCCTTTTTTAACTATTAACCTTGTCCTTAGTCAACTCTTCATCTTATGTGAGTATTTACTCATTTTTGGGAGATTTTTCTTTTATTTCTTCATTTATCTCCTCCCTACATTTGGATGAATCTTATTGGTCCATAGGAACCTTAATTTAAAATTTTGAAAAAATCTTCACCCCCAAGATAATGCCTCTTGAAAAGATTATACTTAATTTCTAATGCACCTTCTGAAAATCTTTTTGAACTTCTGTTTCAGGGGAACTTATTTTAATAAGATGAGGTATTTTTCTATCCAAAAATATTTAAAATCTGAATATTATCTCTCTAGAATATTTTCTCTCTCTAGGCCAAAACAGGTAGAAACAAGATCTTTTATATTTTTGAAGAGGGAAATGATTACAGGGGAAGATACTGGACATCATGAGGGACTAGGGGAGGAATCTTACATTCTACCCCACTTAAAAAATGCGAGATGTCCTCATCTCGCAGGTGGAGTATGATCTTTTTCATCTTCTTCTTCTTCTTCAATCACTTCCAGCGTTACTACCTTGGAAGTGGAAGTGGACTGCCGATTTGGGAATAACTCTCTTTGACTTCCCCTATTCTGAGTTGGAGGTCTTGCATTACTTTGGGTTGAAACTGTAGGTTGGATAGAGGGTCTACCTCTGGGATTTCCTTGATTTTGGCGGATAGAACCGTGATTACTCTCGAAGGAAGGGGCTGGAGTCTGGAATCTTGATCCCTGATTTTCTTGCCCTGAAAACCTTGATCCAAAAGGAGTTGGGCAATCCATGCTGCAATGTCCAATTCCTTGACAGTTATAGCATTTCACTCTCTTGTTCAAGGATGGAACTTCTGAAGTTGAAATCCAGGGGATTGAGTTTCGGGAAAAGGACATTTCTTCTATTTTGGAACTTCCCATATCCTGGGTTTGACCTTGATATCTCTTAGGCGGAGGAAGGTTGGAATCACTTTCTGGGAATAAAAACCTTTTGAAAGGTGATGGTGCTGGCTTTGGCGGGACTTTGACATCAAAGGCTTTGACCAAATCCTTCACCATCCGAACTGCTTCGGCCATGGAAATAGGTTTGGCATTCTTGACTAAAGTATCTAATGGCTCGTTCATTCCCCGAATGAACCTGGCCATCAGCTGCTCTTCATCCAATTGAGGGGAATATTTAGGGAGAAGGGCAAAAGCCTGATGGTACTCTTCAATTGTCCGGTTTTCCTGCTTTAGTTCTAAGAACTCATTCATCTTAGTTTCAAGAAAGCCTAGGGGACAAAACCTCTTTCTGAGGTAAGCCTTGAGATCGGTCCAGGTTTGGGTATTTCGGTCAAGACGGTTTGTCTCGCAGTGGTTTCTCCATGCCACTCTAGCTATCTCCACTATCTTCAGCCTTGCAAGAGCCATTTTGCTCTTCTCATTGTACCCGATGACATCGAAGTATTCTTCCATTGATTCGGTCCACTTCTCCACAGCCTCGCCCAAGTTTTCCCCCCTTCACCCTTGAAAGGTCCAGGCTGCAAACTATGAAGAGTTTTACGAACATCCAGATCGAGCTCTTCTTCATCGAGTTGGGGGTTAACATTTCTACCACGACGACCTCGATCCATGTTTCTATCAATACGAAAATTCTTATTAAGTCTCTTTATTTAAGATTCAATCCGATTTTTGATTCAACTGATTCCGGGGTTCTCGGCTCCCCACAGAGTCAAGGGATAAAGATACTCATATAGAACGTATTATTAGTTAGCAATTCATTCAAAATTATCTCATTCATATCTTTAACACAATAATGGTCCATCAGACTGAATTTTTCTATCTAAACAATCCTCCATGGGAATTTTAATTTTTCAGATTTTTAATTTATCATCCCTTAACTTGATCCACTAATCAAAAGTTAACAGTAGCAATCTGCCAGCACAATCCACTAATCTCATAGTGATTGGTTGAAGTCATTAACGTCATTCTAGCTACGAACATTATCACAGGGACTCGTCCCATTCATCCTCATTGCAGTTTCGCTCAGCTTATTACATTTCAACTAAATTTCATGGATTATCATTTTTCAATCAGAATCCAAATCAACTCATCAGTTCTCAACTAAAATTTAAAAATCATATCAACCACATTCGAATTCATCATCTGGATAGCATTAATGCTTATAATTTCAAGTCTTAGATTTACTCGTATATACTGCTAGTAAGAGCTGCAATTATACCCTCGGTATATACGAGTAGTCATGGTCCTTGGAATTATAAGGTAAGGCCATCATGTCTAGGCCTCAAGCAAGTCAGGGATTTCATACAATTGCGGTACTTCCATCTGAAGACCCAATTACCAATTTACGAATTTCAGTTTGAATATCAAATTGTATGAATTTTATCACACAATTACAACCTTTTAGTGCTTCTTGATAAATTTTTGACATATTTGGCTTCTCGGTTGATCCTCATTAGCCAAATTTGCTCTGATACCAACTGTAAGATCCCTGTCCCCACCGCACAATGGATTCGGGGTGCTAGCAGTGGAAGTAGCACATCTTGCACGGGGCAGGGTCCCACACTCGGGGCCTCGCCCACGGATATCCGGACAGGTGACTAATTCCTCGATTCTGCCAAACCGAACTCGAAAAACTTCTCTTGCCCGGAAAGCACGGGCGATTCCACCAGGATAACTTTTCCCTAACGTAGTCAAAAGCCTTAACTAACTGAACTGATCTGACCAAACTCGTAAGTTCTATAGTCAGATCAAGGGACAGATTGCACTTGATCATAAAGACCAACGCTTTTTTCCTCATCGAGAGGCACAACCGTTGATTCTTTTTCCATACAACAATTTTTGTCCGGGATGTACTTCATTTATCGAACTGGACAGAAATTGAGTTTCGATTTACGGATCCATCAGTCCAGCCTAACCCCATCCAGTCCCATGGGTTAGCCAACCGCCCAACCACTGTAGTGATGGGATCCAATTTAGATTTTGGTTAGGTTTTGTCCCGGGTACCAAGGAAAAGAGTTCCCAGGGTCCCTAGCCAGATGTTCATGCAAATTTAACTCCAGTCACACCACTTACACACCCAATATGAAATTGTCTTTTTCCTAGATTCAAATGTATTTAATTCAATCATTTAAAGAAATCATAGTGTTACTGATCATAAACTTTCAAGTATCCGGTTGAATCTTAATTTCCAATCATTCCTTCATCGGAGTATCTATGGCATCATTGGCAACCAGAACGCTCACCACCTGTTCACTCTGGGGCCTTTTCTATAGTTCCTAGCTCATAGATCCCGGCAGATAATCACTTATAAAAATCAAGATAGAATCCTCGTTGAAGATCAGCAAGATCAACCAACAGATCCATATAAGAGAGCTATGGACTCATTAGTTGAGGACCAACAAGGTCAATCAACTAGATCCATACTCGATTTCAGAAAATAACTCTTACTCCTTGTTCCAATATCTTCCACGACGCACGTGTGGGTATCTTCGGCGACCCAAAGCCCGAGCACCGTATGGTCAGCACCCTCTAGGATCCTTCGCAGGTCACCTAGCGCTTCACTCATAGGCCGCTTCCTTGGTCCCTCATCCACCATACCGGAAGCTCACCATTTAAATCGAACCGAGGCTGGTCAAGACCTCGGTCGACTACGCGAGACATCCTCCATTGACTCTCCATCTCAGCAGTTGCAACTTTATCACTTAGGTCTCCACGACCTTAATCACAAGATGGTCAAAATGCTTCCCCAGCATTCTTGACATAAAACAGTCATTTACAAACAGTTCACAATTACAGTTTCTATATTGAACTCTCGTCATTCCACATTATTCCATATCAATCCATATTACTTAATCCAATTCCAAATCATATGTGTATCCATTCTTGACCAGATACATCATTTTCCATCCCATCACATCGGATTCATTTACTTCACATAACATCCATTCCTATCTTTCTTAATTTACATTACGTCTCATCACATCCATTTCTCATTATATCTCATTCGTTTAGATCTTATATTATTCATTCACATTCTGAATCACATGACATCTCATCTCATCCATTCGCTCATATCGACTTCATATCCATTCACATTCATATTTGTAATCATTATTCCACACACACATCCACATTCGTACATCTATATTCACATCTACATCCATACATCCATTCATACATCCACATCCACATCCACATCTACATTTATACATCCACATTCACATTCCCATCCATACATCCATATCCACATTCCACATTCATACTTCCATATCCACATTCCACATTCATACATCCACATCCACATCTACATTCATACATCCACATTCACATTCACATCAATACATCCATACCCACATTCCACATTCATACATCCATATCCACATTCCACATTCATACATCCACATCCACATTCACATTCACATATCCACATTCCACATCCTCATTCACATTCACATACATCCACATCCACATTCCGTATCTACATCCATATCCCCATTCACACATCCACGTTCACATTCACATACATCCACATTCACATTCACATTCACATCCATACATCCATATTCACATTCCACATCCACATCCACATTCCACATCCACATTCCATATCTACATCCATATTCACATTCACATCTACATCATTTCTTTCACATACATATAACTACATCCATTCTATCACATACATATATCTCCATCTATTCCTCGTTCATTTTCATCTATTTGATTCGTTTCACATCCTCATATCTATTTATAGAATACAAGAGAGTTCTTATTTTTGATATAAGATTTCTTTACGCATCTATTTATGCATAAATTCCATTTTAAGGAGACTAACACTTTCGAAGTAGAAATCAATCTTTTATGCATTTTTCTATGCATAAATTCATTTTAAATGAGAATGACACTTTTGAATTAAAAATCAATCTTTTATGCATCTTCCTATGCATAAAATCAAAATTGACGAAAATAACTCTTTTGAACTAAAAATAGATTTCTTTATGCATCTTTCTATGCATAAAATCAAAATTGATGAGAATAACTCTTTTGGGTTAAAATAAATTCTTTATGCATCTTTCCATGCATAAATCCAATTTAGTAGGAATTACACTTTTAGAATAAAAGAATTTTTCTTATGCATCCTATTCATGCATAAAATCATTTATGATGAAAATCACACTTTTAATATAAAAGAAATATCTTTTATGCATATGTTTATGCATACAATCATTTATGATGAAAATCACTTTTTTAATATAAAAGAATTTCTTTTATGCATCTAATTTATGCATAAAATCATTTATGATGAAAGTAACACTTTTATAATAAAAGAATAATCTTTTATGCATACTTCTATGCATGAAAATCAAATATGATAAAAGTAACACTTTTATAATAAAAAAATAATCTTTTATGCATACTTCTATGCATGAAAATCAAATATGATAAAAGTAACACTTTTATAATTAAAAAATAATCTTTTATGCATACTTCTATGCATGAAAATCAAATATGATAAAAGTAACACTTTTATAATAAAAAATAATCTTTTATGCATAAAAATTAAATATGATAAAAGTAACACTTTTATAATAAAAAATAATCTTTTATGCATACTTTTATGCATAAAAATCAAATATAATGAAAGTAATTCTTTTATAATAAAACTAAATCTCTTTTATACAAATAATCAAAATGCATCTTCTATGCATGAAAATGACACTTTAGAATATAGAAATCATAAGGATTACTCTTTTAGAATAATGAAAGATAATACTTCTTTCCAATTTTTTTAAAAAATCTCACCATAATCTCCTTTGTATGGCTCACCATTTCTCAATATTTAGTCTCTCAAATTAATTAGAAATGCATCAAGAGGATTTAAATCATTCTAAAGTAACATTTTTCTACTTATTTAAGAGAAAATTATGAAAAACTTGATTTTATTAATTAATCATTTCCCTAGGATAAAGAATGGTTGGATTTACTAGAGAAGAGAGGGGAATGCCTTTTTGTAATGAGGCATAACATTATTTGTAATTTTTGAGAAGACAAAAAGCATAAAAAACCATAAAACCATAAAATAAGTGGAAAAGAGAAGAATCACCAACTTACTAATGACTTTGAGAGCTTTCCTTTGGCTTGATGGTTTGAGGGTTCAACTCTTGTTTGAGACAAGAGTGGCCACCAATCTTTTGGAAGAGGGAAGGTCTAAAACTAATGAATTATGAGTAAAATTCATTGTTTTTGGCACTTGAGAGAGGCAGGGTAACAGTGCAAAAACATTGAGTTTCAACAAAGGGGAGGGATTCTATTTATAGGAAAATGTTAGCCTCTAACCAAGTAAACTGATTCTAGAATTTTTCAGATCAGTTTGGTCAATTTTTGATCATTTTTATGTTAGTTTTGCTCACTTTTTAGATCTAGTTGAAACAGGAGAGAGGAGAGATAAAAATATCTCATTATTTGGGAGTTTAAAACTCATTCAAGCATGTGAAATAGGCGCCCTCTTCATGAGGGGAATTCCCCCATGCAGAGGTATCAAAAATGCATCATTACTTCTAAATATCTCCCTTTTTTAACTATTAACCTTGTCCTTAGTCAACTCTTCATCTTATGTGAGTATTTACTCATTTTTGGGGGATTTTTCTTTTATTTCTTCATTTATCTCCTCCCTACATTTGGATGAATCTTATTGGTCCATAGGAACCTTAATTTAAAATTTTGAAAAAATCTTCACCCCCAAGATAATGCCTCTTGAAAAGATTATACTTAATTTCTAATGCACCTTCTGAAAATCTTTTTGAACTTCTGTTTCAGGGGAACTTATTTTAATAAGATGAGGTATTTTTCTATCCAAAAATATTTAAAATCTGAATATTATCTCTCTAGAATATTTTCTCTCTCTAGGCCAAAACAGGTAGAAACAAGATCTTTTATATTTTTGAAGAGGGAAATGATTACAGGGGAAGATACTGGACATCATGAGGGACTGGGGGAGGAATCTTACATTCTACCCCACTTAAAAAACGCGAGATGTCCTCATCTCGCAGGTGGAGTATGATCTTTTTCATCTTCTTCTTCTTCTTCAATCACTTCCAGCGTTACTACCTTGGAAGTGGAAGTGGACTGCCGATTTGGGAATAACTCTCTTTGACTTCCCCTATTGTGAGTTGGAGGTCTTGCATTACTTTGGGTTGAAACTGTAGGTTGGATAGAGGGTCTACCTCTGGGATTTCCTTGATTTTGGCGGATAGAACCGTGATTACTCTCGAAGGAAGGGGCTGGAGTCTGGAATCTTGATCCCTGATTGTCTTGCCCTAAAAACCTTGATCCAAAAGGAGTTGGGCAATCCATGCTGCAATGTCCAATTCCGTGACAGTTATAGCATTTCACTCTCTTGTTCAAGGGTGGAACTTCTGAAGTTGAAATCCAGGGGATTGAGTTTCGGGAAAAGGACATTTCTTCTATTTTGGAACTTCCCATATCCTGGGTTTGACCCTGATATCTCTTAGGCGGAGGAAGGTTGGAATCACTTTCTGGGAATAAAAACCTTTTGAAAGGTGATGGTGCTGGCTTTGGCGGGACTTTGACATCAAAGGCTTTGGTGAAATCCTTCGCCATCCGAACTGCTTCGGCCATGGAAATAGGTTTGGCATTCTTGACTAAAGTATCTAATGGCTCGTTCATTCCTCGAATGAACCTGGCCATCAGCTGCTCTTCATCCAATTGAGGGGAATATTTAGGGAGAAGGGCAAAAGCCTGATGGTACTCTTCAATTGTCCGGTTTTCCTGCTTTAGTTCCAAGAACTCATTCATCTTAGTTTCAAGAAAGCCTGGGGGATAAAACCTCTTTCTGAGGTAAGCCTTGAGATCGGTCCAAGTTTGGGTATTTCAGTCGAGATGGTTTGTCTCGCAGTGGTTTCTCCATGCCACTCTAGCTGTCTCCACTATCTTCAACCTTGCAAGAGCCATTTTGCTCTTCTCATTGTACCTAGTGATATCGAAGTATTCTTCCATTGATTCGGTCCACTTCTCCATAGCCTCGCCCAAGTTTTCCCCCCTTCACCCTTGAAAGGTCCAGGTTGCGAACTATGAAGAGTTTTACGAACATCCAGATCGAGCTCTTCTTCATCGAGTTGGGGGTTAACATTTCTACCACGACGACCTCGATCCATATTCCTATCAATACGAAAATTCTTGTTAAGTGTCTTTATTTAAGACTCAATCCGATTTTTGATTCAACTGATTCCGGGGTTCTCAACTCCCCACAGAGTCAAGGGATAAAGATACTCATATAGAACGTATTATTAGTTAACAATTCATTCAGAATTATCTCATTTATATCTTTAACACAATAATGGTCCATCAGACTGAATTTTTCTATCTAAACAATCCTCCATGGGAATTTTAATTTTTCATATTTTTAATTTATCATCCCTTAACTTGATCCACTAATCAAAAGTTAACAGTAGCAATCTGCCAGCACAATCCACTAATCTCAGTGATTGGCTGAAGTCATTAACGTCATTCTAGCTACAAACATTATCACAGGGACTCGTCCCATTCATCCTCATTGCAGTTTCGCTCAGCTTATTACATTTCAACTAAATTTTAGGGATTATCATTTTTCAATCAGAATAATCCAAATCAACTCATCAGTCCCCAACCAAAATTTAAAAATCATATCAACCACATTCGAATTCATCATCTGGATAGCATTAATACTTATAATTTCAAGTCTTAGATTTACTCGTATATACTGCCAGTAAAGAGCTGCAGTTATACCCTCGCCGGTATATACGGGTAGTCATGGTCCTTGGAATTATAAGGTAAAGACCATCATGTTTAGACCTCAAGCAAGTCAGGGATTTCATACGATTGCGGTACTTCCATCTGAAGACCCAATTAACAATTTACGAATTTCAGTTTGAATATCAAATTGTATGAATTTTATCACACAATTACAACCTTTTAGTGCTTCTTGATAAATTTTTGACATATTTGGCTTCTCGGTTGATCCTCATTAGCCAAATTTGCTCTGATACCAACTGTAAGATCCTTGTCCCCACCGCGCAATGGATTCGGGGTGCTAGCAGCGGAAGTAGTACATCTTGCGCGGGGCAGGGTCCCACACTCAGGGCCTCACCCACGGATATCCGGACAGGTGACTAATTCCTCGATTCTGCCAAATCGAACTCGAAAAACTTCTCTTGCCCGGAAAGCACGGGCGATTCCACCAGGATAACTTTTCCCTAACGTAGTCAAAAGCCTTAACTAACTGAACTGATCTGACCAAACTCGTAAGTTCTATAGTCAGATCAAGGGACAGATTGCACTTGGATCATAGAGACCAACGCTTTTTTCCTCATCTAGAGGCACAGCCGTTGATTCTTTTTCCATAGAATAATTTTTGTCCGGGATTTACTTCATCTATCGAACTAGACAGAAATTGAGTTTCGATTTACGGATCCATCAGTCCAACCTAACCCCATCCAGTCCCATGGGTTAGCCAACTGCCCAACCACTGTAGTGATGGGATCCAATTTAGATTTTGCTTAGGTTTTGTCTCGGGTACCAGGGAAAAGAGTTCCCAGGCCCCCTAGCTGGATGTTCATGCAAATTTAACTCCAGTCACACCACTTACACACCTAATATGAAATTGCCTTTTTCCCAGATTCAAATGTATTTAATTCAATCACTTAAAGAAATCATAGTGTTACTGATCATAAACTTTCAAGTATCCAGTTGAATCTTAATTTCCAATCATTCCTTCATCGGAGTATCTATGGCATCATTGGCAACCAGAACGCTCACCACCTGTTCACTCTGGGGCCTTTTCTATAGTTCTTAGCTCATAGTACCCGACAAATAATCACTTATAAAAATCAAGATGGAATCCTCGTTGAAGATCAGCAAGATCAACCAACATATAAGAGAGCTATGGACTCATCAGTTGAGGACTAGCAAGGTCAATCAACTAGATCCATACTCGGTTTCAGAAAACAACTCTTACTCCTTGTTCCAATATCTTCCACGACGCACGTGTGGGTATCTTCGACGACCCAGAGCCCGAGCACCGTATGGTCAGCACCCTCTAGGATCCTTCGTAGGTCACCTAGTGCTTCACTCATAGGCCACTTCCTTGGTCCCTCATCCACCGTACCGGAAGCTCACCATTTAAATCGAACCGAGGCTGGTCAAGACCTTGGCCGACATTGCTACGTGAGACATCCTCCATTGACTCTCCGTCTCAGCAGTTGCAACTTTATCAGTTAGGTCTCCACGACCTTAATCACAAGATGGTCAAAATGCATCCCCAGCATTCTTGACATAAAACAGTCATTTACAAACAGGTCACAATTACAGTTTCTATATTGAACTCTCGTCATTCCACATTATTCCATATCAATCCATATTACTTAATCCAATTCCAAATCATATGTGTATACATTCTTGACCAAATACATCATTTTCCATCCCATCACATCGGATTCATTCACTTCACATAACATCCATTCCTATCTTTCTTAATTTACATTACGTCTCATCACATCCATTTCTCATTATATCTCATTCGTTCGGATCTTATATTATTCATTCACATTCTGAATCACATGACATCTCATCTCATCCATTCGCTCATATCGACTTCATATCCATTCACATTCATATTTGTAATCATTATTCCACACACACATCCACATTCGTACATCTACATTCACATCTACATCCATACATCCATTTTCACATCCACATTCATACATCCACATCCACATCCACATTCATACATCCACATCCACATCCACATTCATACATCCACATCCACATCTACATTTATACATCCACATTCACATTCCCATCCATACATCCATATCCACTTCCACATTCATACATCCATATCCACATTCCACATTCATACATCCACATCCACATCTACATTCATACACCACATTCACATTCACATCCATACATCCATATCCACATTCCACATTCATACATCCACATCCACATTCACATTCACATATCCACATTCCACATCCTCATTCACATTCACATACATCCACATCCACATTCCATATCTACATCCATATCCCCATTCACACATCCACGTTCACATTCACATACATCCACATTCACATTCACATTCACATCCATACATCCATATCCACATTCCACATCCTCATTCACATTCACATACATCCACATCCACATTCCATATCTACATCCATATCCACATTCACATCTACATCATTTCTTTCACATACATATAACTACATCCATTCTATCACATATATACATCTCCATCTATTCCTCATTCATTTTCATCTATTTGATTCGTTTCACATCCTCATATCTATTTATAGAATACAAGAGAGTTCTTATTTTTGATATAAGATTTCTTTACGCATCTATTTATGCATAAATTCCATTTTAAGGAGACTAACACTTTCGAAATAGAAATCAATCTTTTATGCATCTTCCTATGCATAAATTCATTTTAAATGAGAATGACACTTTTGAATTAAAAATCAATCTTTTATGCATCTTCCTATGCATAAAATCAAAATTGACGAAAATAACTCTTTTGAACTAAAAATAGATTTCTTTATTCATCTTTCTATGCATAAAATCAAAATTGATGAGAATAACTCTTTTGGGTTAAAATAAATTCTTTATGCATCTTTCCATGCATAAATCCAATTTAGTAGGAATTACACTTTTAGAATAAAAGAATTTTTCTTATGCATCCTATTTATGCATAAAATCATTTATGATGAAAATCACACTTTTAATATAAAAGAAATATCTTTTATGTATATGTTTATGCATACAATCATTTATGATGAAAATCACTCTTTTAATATAAAAGAATTTCTTTTATGCATCTAATTTATGCATAAAATCATTTATGATGAAAGTAACACTTTTATAATAAAAAAATAATCTTTTATGCATACTTCTATGCATGAAAATCAAATATGATAAAAGTAACACTTTTATAATAAAAAATAATCTTTTATGCATACTTCTATGCATGAAAATCAAATATGATAAAAGTAACACTTTTATAATAAAAAAATAATCTTTTATGCATACTTCTATGCATGAAAATCAAATATGATAAAAGTAACACTTTTATAATTAAAAAATAATCTTTTATGCATACTTCTATGCATGAAAATCAAATATGATAAAAGTAACACTTTTATAATTAAAAAATAATCTTTTATGCATACTTCTATGCATGAAAATCAAATATGATAAAAGTAACACTTTTATAATTAAAAAAATCTTTTATGCATAAAAATCAAATATGATAAAAGTAACACTTTTATAATAAAAAAATAATCTTTTATGCATACTTTATGCATAAAAATCAAATATAATGAAAGTAATTCTTTTATAATAAAACTAAATTTCTTTTATACAAATAATCAAAATGCATCTTCTATGCATGAAAATGACACTTTAGAATATAGAAATCATAAGGATTACTCTTTTAGAATAATGAAAGATAATACTTATTTCCAATTTTTTGTAAAATTTTGCCATAACCTCCTTTGTATGGCTTATCATTTTTTAATTTAAAGTCTCTAAAATTAATTAGAAATGCATCAAGAGTATTTAAATCATTCTAAAGTAACATTTTTCTACTTATTTAAGAGAACATTATGAAAAACTTGATTTTATTAATTAATCATTTTCCTAGGATAAAGAATGGTTGGATTTACTAGAGAAGAGAGGGGAATGCCTTTTTGTAATGAGGCATAACATCATTTGCAATTTTTGAGAAGACAAAAAGCATAAAAAACCATAAAACCATAAAATAAGTGGAAAAGAGAAGAATCGCCAACTTAGTAATGACTTTGAGAGTTTTTATTTGGCTTGATGGTTTGAGGGTTCAACTCTTGTTTGAGACAAGAGTGGCCACCAAGATGTATGTGGAAGAATACATGTGGATGTAAATGTGATGGATATGAACGAGAATTGAGGCGATGAGATGTGATGTAAATTGGATAGATATGAATGATAAGGGATGTGAATGAATGATAAGAGATGTGAATGAATGTGACAGCATGTGAATCAGGATGTAAACATGTGAATCGAGATGTGAATGAATTATAAGGGATGTGAATGAATGAAAAGGGATGTGAATGAATGTGATAGCATGTGAATCAGGATGTAAACATGTGAATCGGGATGTGAATGAATGATATAGGATGTGAATGAATGTGTTAACATGTGAATCAGGATGTGAATGAATGATATAGGATGTGAATGAATGTGTTAGTATGTGAATCGGGATGTGAATGGATGTGATGTGATGTGAATCGGGATGTGAATGAACGATAAGTGGTGAAGTGATGAGATGTATGGGTAGATGCAAGTGGATGAGACGACCTGATGAGGATAAATGAGGAAGTAAGTGATGAGATAGAAAAAGATGTGATTAGATGAGAATGGGAATACTTATAAAATGAATGTGGATTGATGTGTGGGTAATGTGGATTGATGTGGATGGATGTATGGATGATGTGGATTGATGTGGATGGATTTATGGATGATGTGGATTGATGTGGATGATGTGAATGGATGTGTGGATAATGTGGATTGATGTGGATGGATGTATGGATAATGTGGATTGACATGTGGATTGATGTGGATGGATGTATGGAAGATGTGGATGGATGTGTGGATAATGTGGATTGATGTGGATGGATGTATGGATGATGTGAATTTATGTGGATTGATATGAATGGATGTATGGATGATGTAGATTGATGTGGTTGATGTGGATGGATGTATGGATGATGTGGATTGATGTGTGGATGATGCGATTGGATGTGATTTGATGTGAGAATGATGTGGTGTGATAGGGATTGATTGAGAAAATAAAATTGTGGTAAGATGAGAAAAGATGGGGACTAATGTGAAAGGATGCGGAGTAATGAGAAAAGATGGAAATATTGTTGGAATTGTATTTGTATGTGAAATCTATTTTTAAATTACTTTTTTATGTCGAAAATGATGGGAAAGCATTTTGACCATCTTGTGATGGAGGTCGTGGAGACCTATCTGTTAAAGTTTCAACTGCTAATAACGGAGAGTCAACGGAGGACGTCTCGCGTAGCAAGGTCTCGGCCGAGGTCTTGACCAGCCTCGGTTTGATTTAAATGGTGAGCTTCCGGTACAGTGGATGAGGGACCAAGGAAGCGGCCTATGAGTGAAGCGCTAGGTGACCTGCAAAGGATCCTAGAGGGTGCTGACCATACGGTGCTCGGGCTCTGGGTCACCGAAGAAACCCACAAGTACGTCGGGGAAGATATTGGAACAAGGAGTAAGAGTTGTTTTCTGAATTCGGGCATGGATCTAGTTGATTGACCTTGCTGGTCCTCAACGGGATGAGTCCATGGCTCTTTTATATGGATCTGTTGGTTGATCTTGGTGATCTTCACAACGGAGATTTCATCTGGATATTTTTATGTGATTATATTGTCGGGTACTATGAGCTAGGAACTATTGAAAAGGCCCCTGAGTGAACAGGTGGTGAGCGTTCTGGTTGCCAATGATGCCGTAGGTACACCGATGAAGGAATGAATTGGAAATTAGGATTCAACTGGATAATTAGAGGATTATGATCAGTAACACTATGGTTTCATTAAATGATTGTTTTAAAGATTGTTGAATCTGTGAAAAAGGCAAGTTCATATTGGGTGTGTAAGTGGTGTGACTAGTTTTATGTTTGCATTAATATCTGGCTAGGGGGCCTGGGAACTCTTTTCCCTGGTACCCGGGACAAAACCTAACCAAATTCCTAATTGGATCCCATCACTACAGTGGTTGGGCGGCTAGCTAACCCATGGGACTGGATAGGCTAGACTGATGGATCCGTAAATCGAGACTCAATTTCTGTATAGTGACTCAATTTCTGTATAGTACGATAGATGAGGTAAATCTTGGATAAAAATTGTTCTATGGAAAAGAATCAACAGCTGTGCCTCTCAATGAGGAAAAAAGTGTTGGTCTCTATGATCCAAGTACAATCTTTTCCCTAATCTGACTATGGGACTTACGGGTCGGTCAGATCAGTTCAGTTAGTTCACGCTTTTGACTACGTTAGAGAAAAGTTATCCTAGAGGAATCACCCGTGCTTTCCGGGCAAGGGAAGTTTTTTCGAGTTCGGTTTTGGAAGAATCGATGGATAAGTCTCTTGTCCGGATATCCGTGGGCGAGGCCCCGAGTGTGGGACCTTGCCCCGCGCAAGAAGTGCTACTTCCGCTGCTAGCACCCCCAAATTTGTTGCGCAGTGGGGTCATGGATCTTACAGAGTGGTTAACATACCCCCCTCCCTAATTCAGGTTCGTCCTTGGAACTGGCAAGAGATCTAATGGTAGTAGATCGAGTACGTGCAAACAAAGTCATGTGTTGGCTGTTGGCTAGCTTGTGCCGTGGGCCAGAGCCGCACCAGGTAGCACAGTCGGCCTGCATATCAGCACTACCAATCGTCAGGGGCCAGCCGAATGTAAGCTAGGGTACTTGATTTTACAAGAACAGTGCTTCCTTAACACCCAGTTGGCGCACCTTAATACGAAGGAAATCACAGTACCACGAATACTTCAAGCATGTGATATAAAAGGATGGATCCCAAGCTTTGAAAGGTTGGCTGCCAATTGTATCACATTTTCTCTCTGGAATAAGCAAGACTGTTCTTTTGTTTCTTCTTTTCTATATATGCATTTTCATGGATTGTGTCTCTGTATATTCATCACCGTTCTTATATATATTGTTGAGTAAGGTTGTCTATTAGGTCATCGTGAGTTTGTATTTCTTTCAGTAGGCGATCACTGTAGCCTGTGGGCAGTGTTTGTTTTTGTGTTGTGTTCGTATCCACCTGGTGTGTACTGTGCACATAACTAGAGAATCTCTGCAGTGGTTGCTCGAGGGAATAAGCGGTCAATTCCCCACCAGCACTTTGGCAACCACAATGCTTTTTGCTGCTTCTTGTTGGTGTTGTTTCGCTTGTTGCCTGATTGTCATTGTGTTTGAATCTACTCTCCTTGTTTTCAAACCCATGCTTCATGTCACCACATGAAAGGCGCTACTTGGCGCGTGCGAGCAAGCTCGAGAATTCCTGTTTGCTAGCCGTGAGAGCAACTCACCACCTCCGAACCAGAATAACCAGACTCCCAATCAAAAGAAGAGACAATCACCCCACCCACACCATTGTTCATACCACCTCCACCACCACCACTCTCAGAACGATGCTCCCTCAACTCCACAATGCTGTGCGATTGGTTGTCATCGTGAAGTACCCAAAGTTATTTGGGAAATCCTCGAAGGATGTGGATGCTCACATCCTGCTATTTGACAATGTATGGCATGTGAATGTACCCGGCTCGGTGGACCAACACCTCTCAAAAAGGCCGCTTTGTCTCGACACTCTAGAAGAGTGCCACTCTTTGGGTTGCTTAGTATGAGTACAACCATTTCCCCACTTATGATGACATCTGTGATGCCTTCCTTTAATGGTTTAGGGAAGACAAAACATCCGTGCATGTGCTGGATAAGCTGTGCAGGATGAGCCAGAAGAGCCTGACAGTGGAAGATTATGCTGCAAATTTCAAGAAGCTTCTTTGCTGGGTGGATGCAATCAATCAGCCCACGGAAGAAATCCTCAATTCTTACTTCATGAAGGGTCTTAGAAAGCAACTCAAATGCTTTGTCGCTGGTGTGCCGACCTAACTACCATAACTATGGAGCAGCTTGTTAACTCAGCCCTCAGAGCCGACCGTGTGCTGGTAGGCTTTGTCAAAGGCAAAGGTAACTCAAACGCTCTGTCGGCAGTGGTTTTGCTGGTACCTAACTACCATAACTATGGAGCAGCTCATTGACTCAGCCCTCAAAGCCAAGCTTGTGTTGGTAGGATCTGTCAAAGGAAAAAGCAAGTCCAAGAGTAAAAGGAAGTCCAAGAGATCCTCATCCAGATCTTTAGACAAAGAGGATGACTTTGATGATTCCATGGCAAGTGAGGAATCAGAGGAGGATCGCAAGGCACAGTCAAAGAGTAAGAAGGTAGGAAAGGCAGCCAAGGAAATGGCTACAGCCATGGCTTAGATGACCATGGAAGGTGCGAAGTCCACTCCAACCATCTGGTCAGGCAATTGGTGTGCAAGGTGTCATAATCATGAACCCATATGGAGCCAAAGAGTGCGGCTTGAATGAACTCTGGTGCGCCATTTGTAGAATGACCACACATACAACTAAAGCCTACCGCTATAATGGCAGGAGATCCCCTCCGCAAACCAATGATCCCTGCTCCTATTGTGGCCGCCGTTCAACTTGCCCAGCCAATGGTTCTACTGGATCCGTACCAAAGACCCCAATTTGCCCACGCAGAAATGTCTCTCCCAGAGGGACGGTGCTGATGCTCCAAGGATTGCCTTCACATGCATTTATTGCCATGGGCAAGGCCACCACCCCCAGACTGAAATCTGGAGGAGGAAAGGGAAGAAGTAGAGGGAGCCCAAGCTTCAGTATTTAGTCCACTGACAGTAAATGCTGTAGAAATCCAAGATTTGGATGAGAAAGCAGTAGTCGACAACACACGTGGACGAATCATCAGCCATGGTGGTGACAAGATCCATGCAGCCCAAGACTATGGAGGTGGCAAAGGAACCAACCTCGGATAAGAAAGGGAAGTAGAATGTAGTCACCTGGCACGAACAACATAAAATCCAGATGGAAGTGTCCGATTGGGTGGAAAAGAAGCATGCCAAAGAGGCGCTATGGAAAAAGGAGCCAGAAAAGCTCAGGTAGAGCTCTCGACCAGAGTCACAATTTAGGGTCCTAGAGATGAACCCACAAGAGGAAGGGAAAGTATCCTTGCTACTAGTGGAGATGCAACGGCTAATGTAAGGTGCAGAGACACCAAGGCTGGAAGGATGTGCAGAAGCACAAAAGCAGGTAGCTTACCCGAGTAGGCTCACAAAAGCAGAAAAACAGCCGTACGATCTATGGGAACATCTGAAGCGGTAGCCGATTCACATGTCGGTGGCACAACTCCTCACGTTGGTGCTGAGTTTCAAGGAGCAGCTGATGGGTCGCTTGAAACCTTAGGAAGAGAAGTCACCACCCTTGCAGCTCTCGAAGCCTTGAATATTGAGAAGGAAGACACAATATCTCATTGTTTGTGAGTTTAAAACTCAACCACACATGTGAAATAGGCGCCTCCTTCATGAGGGGAATTCCCCCACATTGAGGTGTCAAAAATGCATCATTTCTCTAAATATCTCTTCTTTTCTTAACTAATATCCTTGTCCTTAGTCAACTCTTCATGTTATGTGAGTATTTACTCATTTTTGGGGGATTTTCTTTATTTCTTCAATTTATCTCCTCCCTACATTTGGATTAATCTAATCGTCCCCTCAAAACCTTAATCTAAAATTTTTCAAAAATCTGGACCCTTAGGATAAGGCCTTTTGAATAGATTATAATTGACACCTTCTGAAAATCTTTTTGAACTTCTGTTTCTGGGGAATTTATTTTAATAAGAAGAGATATTTTTCCATCCAAAAATATCTAAAAATTAAATAATCTCTCTCTAGAATATTTTCTCTCTCTAGGCCAAAACAGGGTTAAATAGGATCTTTCTTTTATTTCAGAGAGGGGAATAATTATAAGATCAGAAGGGGAGTTTCTTACACCTGCACACCTCAAAAGTCGGAGGGAGGAATCTTACACACTCTGGTTAATATCATTTTTCAAAAGTGGTTACGCTTCTTGTAATCTACCATTTTGTAATCGTTGCTAAGGGCTTATTGAAAAAAGATATATGGGATGACCAAGCTTACGGCTTGTGTAATGCTGGTCATAGAGTGAGCTAGATGTACATAGAGCTAGGAAGCCAATTTTGGGTCCCTAATTGTAAATGGGCGGCCGACCATTGTAAAAAGTGAGCTCATGTATATAAATGATTTTATGGAATATGAAAGGGGACAGTCCCATTTGTCACAATTGAGTCTCTCTCTCTCTCTCTCTCTCTCTCTCTCTCTCTCTCTCTCTCTCTCTCTCTCTCTCTCTCTCTCATGCTTATGGTTGCATGCTTGTGTTTGTGAATGCTTGCTTGCTTGATTGTTTGTGTATGCAAGGAGGGGATGGTATTAGTCTAACTTCTCTTCTCTTTTCCCTTCTCAAGATCCCTCTTGCATGCTTGTGTTTGTGAATGCTTGCTTGCTTGATTGTTTGTGTATGCAAGGAGGGGATGGTATTAGTCTAACTTCTCTTCTCTTTTCCCTTCTCTTATCTTCCTCTCAAGATCCCTCTTGCATGCACATTGGCATTGAGTGGAGGTAGAGCTTTCCATAGCTCCCTTCTTCCTTGCTCATTACCTAGCTTGTGGATCTCCACTTGGGTGACACAAGTGGTGGTGGAGTGAGCCCCTAGCGGCCACACATAGGGGAGTTAACCCTCATTAGGGTTGGCTAAATGCAAGTCTCTGAACCGACCCTTGCATGGCATCATTCTCTTCTTCTCTCCCTCTCTTGTGTAAGGTAGTATGTTTTGGTTAACATGCATACTTAGCCACACACCAAGCACTACCTTGATCGTTTCACTCTAGATATGCTTCTTGTCCACCATCAGACCAATCATGCCAAGAAAACACACACGATCGACCAAAAGTGAGGTCTCAGACAATCACCTTTGTGTGATGCACTTTACAGATGACACCCACATGGCAATCCATAAACCGGTGCATGATACCTTCATAGGCTTTCACAAATAAACACACATGCATCACATGAATATAATAAGAAAAGTTCTAAAAAATATACACCATATTTATATCTAAATAATTAGTGTAAACTATTACAAGCTCAACAAGACATCATAGCTCTCAAGTTGAAACTCCAAACAAGTTCAATTCTTCTCATTGGGATACCTTCCAAGTCTTAATTCCATAAGATAATCCATTCAACTTCAATTTAAGTCCTCTACATGTAGAGAACGTCATTCTAAGGTCATCAACCTAAATCTAGGGTCATGGGCTATCCTTGACCTTAACCTTACCCATGCCTATTGGACAATTTTTCTTTCTCTCCCTAAAATTCTCTTTTTAAAATTTTATCTCTCTAGAATTCTTGATTATCCGTGCACCAAAAAATAAAAAGAATTCTAAACTTGAATCTTAACAATCCCTACATTACTAATGTCTCAGAAGGAGTATGGAACTCATTGTCCTACATTATCCATACACCAAAAATTAAAAAGAATTCTAAACTTGAATCTTAACAATTCTTACATCACTAATGTCTTAGAAGGAGTACGGAACTCACAGTCCTTGACATTTGAATCCAATCCACATCTAGATTGACAAAATCATCATTTTCTTTAAAATTATATGTGATTATGGGGAGATAGTAGCCCTCCCTAATGTCAAACACAGCTTAAATATGTGTTATTTATGGCATAATGATTGTCACCTCTATAGGATAGGCAAGGAGGATTGAGGTCATAATGTTCGCTATTTCCTCTCATAGAGGGATCATCATCAAAGGTATATTGTGTTGGAATTAGGGTTGCAGGAATGCACACACAACTTCAAGAAGATGAGGAAGCTTGAGCACAACACAGTAGTGTATTATGAGTGCCAAAAATGAAAGATAACAAGCCCTAGAAGATAATAGGCGTATATACAATGCACGGGGGAAAAAACCTCCTAGTGAGGGAAAAAGTGCCCCGGCGGTCCTAAGTGTGTTCACACACATCACTACTATAATATGGTAACAAATCCCCCCTGGAGTGATGCGGTGAACAAGAGCTAGCACTCATGTATAGGGAAGTGTCTAGCTATGTGGACGAATCCACAAAAGGGAGTAAGCCCAAAGCTTTGCGAAAAGCTTCGAACTTCTCACGAGGCAGAGCCTTTGTGAAAAGGTCTGCAAGGTTATCCTGTGTTGGCACATAAGCCAAACTGATCTCTCCTGCAGAGAGTCTCTCCCTGACATAATGGTAGTGCACCTCAATGTGCTTCGTACGAGCATGGAACACTGGGTTCCGCGCAACTGCCAATGCGCTCTGACTGTCAGTGAAGATGGTGGTGGCAGATGGCTGCCCAACACCCAAATCAGCCATAAGGCGTCTGAGCCACACACACTCAACCGTAGCTGTGAAAGCTGCCCTGTACTCAGCTTCACAACTAGAAGTGGCCACAGTAGGCTGCTTCTTGCTCAACCATGATATGCATGAGCTTCCAAGCATGAAGCAAAAACCACTCGTGGACACGCGTGTGTCATAACAACCAGCCCAGTCAGAATCTGAAAAAACATGTAAATCTGGCGGCAATGATCCCCCCTTGGGATAAAACAACCCAAGATGCCGAGTACCACTCAAATAGCGAAAGATACGCTTCACTGCCTGCCAATGCTTAATGCCTGGGCTATGCATAAATCTACTCACCTGAGAGACTGCAAACTGAATGTCTGGCCTCGTAATGCATACATAAATGAGGCAACCAACAGCTGTCTGATAGAGTGTGACATCAAAGTGATCTCCAGCATCATGAAGACTCAACTTCAAACCTGTCTCCATTGGAGTAGCAATAGGCTTGCAGTCTTCAAGGCCAAATCTCCGCAACAATGTTTCAATATACTTTGTCTGACACAAAGCAATACCTCCATCACACTGCTTAAATTGTATCCCCAAATAATGATGCAAATGCCCCAAATCTGACATCTCAAAAGAGGCATTCAAATCAGCCTTAAAATCAGCAATATGACTCTCATTTGGTCCTGTGAGCAGCATGTCATCGACATAGAGAGCAATGATTAGATGTACACCATCCACACGTTTAACATACAAAGTGGTTTCTGTTGGACTATTCTGAAACCCATGTGCAGTCAAATATGCATGTATTTTTTCATACCAAGCTCGTGGAGCTTGCTTTAAACCATATAAAGCCTTTTTTAACCTGCACACTTTGTTTTCCTGCCCTCTTTGAACAAAACCACGAGGCTGCGATACATACACCTCCTCATGCAAATCTCCATTTAAGAACGCAGTCTTTATGTCCAGCTGATGTACATTCCAACCATTATGAGCTGCTAATGCACAGATGCTACGAACAGTGGTCATACGACATGTGGGAGCAAAAGTCTCATCAAAATCAATGCCCTTCTCTTGAGCATAACCTTTTGCAACAAGCCTAGCCTTATGGCGATCCACTGTGCCATCAGGCTTACGCTTCAATTTGTATACCCACTTAGTGCCAATGGCCTTCTTGCCAGGGGGCAAGTCACATAAAGACCATGTACTATTCTTCATAATAGCATCGTATTCTACTTGCATAGCAGCCATCCAATTTTTTGAACTTTGTGCCTCATCAAATGAAACAGGCTCACTTTCATCGCACATACTAGAAACAGCCAATGCATAACAATCTGACGCATAAGAGGCACCATGAGAGCCAGAACGAGTGCGACTAGACAAAGGGGCATCCAACTTGCTGTCACGCAAAGTCTGCACCAGCCATCTAGGCATGTTCCTAGAGCCCTCAATCTCTTGTCTCTCATCCTCAAGTGCATCATGCACATCTGCATCAGATATAGGCTGATCTGTGCCATCATTTAAAACCTGCATAGGCTGAAAAACTGCCTCATGAGGTATTGCACTTGACTGTGCACCACTGAAAAGAGGCAACAATGTATCATAGACATCACGTGAGCTGATATCTGTCTCCTTAGTACATGAAACCAAGGGCTGAACTGCATCTTCCACAAATACAACATCACGGCTAACCAAAATGCGCTTTGTCTGTGGATGATACAAACGATAGCCTTTGCTCTCAGCACTATATCCAACAAAAATACATTTGACAGCTTTGTCATCCAATTTTCTGCGATGTTGCACAGGCACTAATGCATATGCCAGGCAACCAAAAACACGTAAATGGCCAACAGATGGCTTGCGGCCATGCCAAGCCTCATACGGAGTGACAACCTGTAATGCTTTGGTGGGACACCTGTTTAGTACATAAGTGGCACACATGACAGCCTCAAGCCAAAAACCATGTGGTAGACTTTGACTCTTAACCATACATCTTGCCATTTCCATGAGAGACCTGTTTTTTCTCTCAGCCACACCATTTTGCTGTGGTGTATACGGCACTGTACATTGGTGTTTTATCCCACGCTCAGCCAGAAATGCATTAAATTCTGAAGACATATACTCCCCCCCTCGATCTGAACGGAGGGTGCCCATCTTACTTTCTGACACATTTTCAGCCATAACCAAAAACTGTTTGAAGCACAAAAACACTTCGGACTTTGCCTTCAAAGGATATACCCATGCATGCCTGGTAAAATCATCAATGAAAGTCACGAAGTAAAGGTAGTTTCCAAATGATGGAGTTTGCATGGGACCACAAACATCACTGTGAACAAGCTGCAATCTGCGTTCAGCTCTCACTGATCCATCTTTGGGAAAGGAAGCACGCTGCATTTTACCCAATATGCAGCCCTCACAAACATGCTTGACAGGTGCCTCAAGCTTAGGCAAAGAAGACACCATTTCAGATTTCTGCAGGCGCAGCAAACTTGCAAAATTCAGATGACCAAAACGTGCATGCCACAGTTTTGCATTTGAAATAGCCTGCGTATCCATAATAGCACATGCTGAATCCTCTACACATTTGCCATCCATATTGAGCTTATACAGCCCTCGACATAGTGAACCAGATGCTACAATGATGTCACCACAAGAGAGATCATGAACAGTACATCTGTCATCCACAAATTTTACAACCAAACCTGTTTTGGCAAATGCGGAGACTGACAGCAGATTCTTTTTGATCCCTGGCACATACAATGCATCAAAAAGTGTAAAGGTGTTGCCATTTGCAACATTCAGCACAATCTGTCCAACTCCTTTAACGGGATAAGAGGAGTTATTGGCACAAGTGACAGTATTCCCTGTGGGAGCAGACTCAAGGAAAGTGAATAAACTGCGCTGCGAGGTGATATGCTTAGTGGCACCACTGTCAAAGTACCATACATCTGAATCTACTGCAGACATACATGTGTCATGCAAAGATGGGTCATAACTGCACTGCGCATTGAATGCCCATTCTGTATCTAGCACAACATTAGCAGATTCATTGTTAGAAGGAGAGGCATCTGCAACAGCCATACCAGCCTCTTTCTTCTTAGCCTCTTTCGCAGCCAGCTTAGGACACGCTTTGATGACATGATCATTTCCCTTACAGTACTTGCAAAATGTCTTCTGTTTGTCACCCTTCTTCTCATCTTTGTCTTCCTTCTTTGGTTGCGCAGCATTTGCAGATTTCTGCTTACTAGAAGAAAAGCCAGCTTTACCTTTCCCGCTTCTCTGATTAGCAACGAAAGCTTGATCTGCGACACGCATATTATTCCTGTTTTGCCTTGACTGGTCTTCTTGCAGCAAAACAGAAACTAACTCCTCAAATGATAAGGCATTGGGATTGCCTTTCATCATCAAGCGAAGAGTGGAAGCAAAACCCTGATAAGAATCTGGTAGACCATTCAAAACAGTCTGCACAAGTGAACTGTCTGACAGGATTTCATCTGCAGAAATGAGCTGCTCTTTGAAATCCTTGATCTTTGTCAAAAAGCTATCCATAGAATCACCTTCGTTCATATGCTCATTCTCCAACTGTTTTCGGAGATAAGCAACACGAGCCTCATTTCTTGCCTGATACAATGTGGTAAGTACATCCCAAGCATCCTTAGAAGTCCTGCAGGAGCGAATATGTGGGATAATGGTACGTTTGACAGACAGCACAATCAAGGCATGAGCCTGCGCATCTCTACCATCCCAACGAATCTGCTCTGCTGAAAGTGGTGGTTCTCGAACAGCTGCTACAGCACTTGTGCCTGCACCATCATCAACAGTACCTGTTTCTGATGTGTTTGCAGCATTCCCAGCCACAATAGGACGTGCATCAATACCCTGCACAATATTCCATAACCCCTTTGCTACCAATACATGTCGCATCATATATGCCCACAATGGATAGTTGGTGCCATCCAACTTATCCTCAGCAGCCAACATGCGGAATACATCATTGTTGTCAGCCATGGCCAATGACTGTACTACTAGATGTAAATGCTGTCTGTAAGAGGTAAACCTGTATAAAATCGACCTGTGCTATGCAGCACAGCCCAAAACAGACGAATGGGCACCTGTCCTGCAGATTTTAATCTTGACAGAAAATCTGCACAGTAGGACGATTTTGCCTGCGCAGTACTTGGAATGCAAAAACGGAGGGCGAAATGACTTCAGATCAAAATTCTGAAACGACCAAACCCTACGGGCTTGCCCACGGCATATACTAACCTGCAGACGCTCGTGAAACCTCGTTGCAATCGGAGGAGATGAAGCGGCAGGTGCCGGTGATGCTGCCCGGGAGGAGGAAGCCTGCTCTGATACCAATTGTTGGAATTAGGGTTGCAGGAATGCACACACAACTTCAAGAAGATGAGGAAGCTTGAGCACAACACAGTAGTGTATTATGAGTGCCAAAAATGAAAGATAACAAGCCCTAGAAGATAATAGGCGTATATACAATGCACGGGGGAAAAAACCTCCTAGTGAGGGAAAAAGTGCCCCGGCGGTCCTAAGTGTGTTCACACACATCACTACTATAATATGGTAACATATTGAATGGTGTAAGTCATGTTGCATTCTTATAAACTGTCCAGAATGCCCATAATGTTGAGTGCAGTTTCGTGTCCCAATCGTTCCTGTTCTCATTTACTATTCTCATTTCTGTCTTGACCAGGATTCCCTTGAGGATCTTAATGGTGGACTCTACTTTCCCATTGTCTGGGTAGTAGGTTGTTGACGTCTTGTGTATTATCATGTGCTACTCCGTCGATTTCCTGATCACTTCATTGATGAAGTGGAGATGATGCCTTGCAGTCTCTAAGGGCCTTGGCTTCTACCCATTTTGTGTAATAATTAGTGGGCCACCAAAATGTATTTGTTTCCGATCCTGTGAGCAACTGGTTTTAATGGGCTGACGAAGTCCAAACCTCATTTTTGGAATGGTCCGAGCGGCAGGATTGGATTATGGGGCATTCTTTCTATGTCAACATTGGTTGGAGGTGAAGACTCCCCATTCTGTTATGAAGGCAGTTTTTTCTTTATCTTCCTGGGCCATTCGCACTTGATTGTAATCCACCCACGAAAGAATATGTTTCATGTCTCGCTACTCCATCCAGCAAAAGGAATCAATGAAAGGCAGTGGGAACGGGCCAAATATAGTTGAAGTATTCAGCTTGCGGTAGTCAATGCACACCCTAAGCTTCCCATTATTTTTTGGAACAATGACTATTGGCGATAGCCATTCCACCCGATCCACAGGATAGATGAACCCTACTTTTAGTAATTTGTCAATCTCTTCTTTTACCTACCTAACGTAGTTTGGGTTCATCTTATATCTGCTCTGTCTTATAGGGGTTGCATCTTCTGTGAGATCCCTCTGCCCCCTCCGCGCACCGGAATTCCTGGTTGCTGATAGAGCGAAAGCAGCCCCCTCATGCGCGGGGCAGGGTTTCTCACTCGGGGCCTCACCCACGAATGTCCGGGCACGAGACTAGGCTGGTGGTCACTCCGAAAACCAAAATCGAGAAAATTTCCCATGCCCGAAAATCGAAGGCGATTCCACCTTTTTGAATTTTCTTAACAAATTTTTCTAACGAGGTCAAATCTAAACTATCCTTCACCTGAATAAACCAGATAAAAGGAAACTATCACTGATATAATTTGATCATTTGAGCGATTTCAACGCTTTCTTCCTAATCAAGATCAGGCATAGCCGCCGTTGATCCACTCAATTTAGAAATTTATCAGGGAATTAACTAACTACTCGAATCCTAGCGTAATCCTAAGATTTTTCAGTTTGATTATTAAAACTCCACTGATTCCAGCCTAACCCCATCCGCCCATGGGTTAGCCACCACCCTACCACTGGAATCGGTAGAACCAAACAAGTACTCACCCACCCATAATTGAAATGCCTTTCTTAACTTTAGCTTTAGAAAACAGATACGCACACACTCCTCTTTAAAACTTTAACATAAAAATAATCCATTGACAAAATAGATATGATCACAGATTTCATAATTCAAAATTTCCATTCAATCCCTTGTTTCACAAAAACAGTACCACTCTGGACTCTCCGTTGGGACAGCAACGAGATCCAATAACAGATTACAATAATCACTTCGTCAACATACATATATATATCTTCCTCGACATACGTATAGGTGTCCTAAGCACCGCGAGCCCGTGCATCGCCTGGTCAGAACCCTCCAGGATCCTCCTTAGGTGTCCTGGTACTTCACTCAGGGATCGCTTTGTCGGCCCTCGCCCATCATACCGGAAGCACACCATTTTTCACCATACCCAGGCTGGTCAAGACCTGGGCAGATTTTTGCTGCATGAGCTATCCCTTGAACACTCCCCGCCAGCTGTTGACACTGAACTTCCCTTAGATAAACATGTATGCCAATGCTCCCTCCAGCATTCTGGCGTAAGACAATCCTTTAAGAAAACAGAGTTTCTATGCAAGTTTACAGTTTTGATTTTGTTTGAATATCATAAATAAATCTTAAATCCGTATCCCAATACTTATAGATCCAGGTCTAAATTCCAAACAGAATTCCTTGAATTCTGTTAACTTGATCCTTAGATCAAAATCAAAAGTCTTAACTTAGTTTCAGATTCGGTGGGGGATTTGAGTGCATTTTTCCTAAACTGGGCACATCGTCATTGATTGAAACTGACGAAGGAATTAGGTCTTGGTCAATAGTCTGAATCTGAGTTTGGGTCTGGAAAGGTTCTTCCTAAACTATCTTTCTCGAAAGGTAATATTTCAATTTTTTCGTTCGTCGAATATTTGCTTACAGATTTCTAAAACATGAATTTCTTATGAGGAATAAAATAATCATTTATCTCGATCTCCGACTTCGATAGTTTAATTGAATTTTCTCATTACCATCTTAGTGAATATGAAACGGTAGCATTCCTTCTCACATATTATCTACTTATTCGTTTTTTTAATTTTTACGAAAATTAAACAAAGGATTAGGAGAACCCTTATTTAAATATAAAAATTCTATATGCATCTATTTATGCATAAAATCTAATTCTGATGAAAGTCACACTTTTATCATCATAAAAATCATTTATGATGAAAATCACTCTTTTAATATGAAAGAATTTCTTTTATGCATCCATTTATGCATAAAAATCATTTATGATGAAAATAACTCTTTTAATATAAAAGAATTTCTTTTATGCATCCATTTATGCATAAAAATCATTTATGATGAAAATCACACTTTTAATATAAAAAAATATCTTTTATGCATCACTCTTTTAATATAAAAAAATATCTTTTATGCATATGTTTATGCATACAAATCATTTATGAGATAAAAATCACTCTTTTAATATAAAAGAATTTCTTTTATGCATCCATTTATGATGAAAATCACACTTTTAAAATAAAAAATATCTTTTATGCATATAAATCATTTATGATGAAAATCGCTCTTTTAATTAAAAAAATATCTTTTATGCATATGTTTATGCATACAAATCATTTATGATGAAAATTACTCTTTTAATATAAAAGAATTTCTTTTATGCATCCATTTATGCATAAAAATCATTTATGATGAAAATCACACTTTTAATATAAAAAAATATCTTTTATGCATCTGTTTATGCATATAAATCATTTATGATGAAAATTACTCTTTTAATATAAAAAAATATCTTTTATGCATATGTTTATGCATACAAATCATTTATGATAAAAATCACTCTTTTAATATAAAAGAATTTCTTTTATGCATCCATTTATGCATAAAAATCATTTATGATGAAAATCACACTTTTAATATAAAAAAATATCTTTTATGCATATAAATCATTTATGATAAAAATCACTCTTTTAATAAAAAAAATTATCTTTTATGCATATGTTTATGCATACAAATCATTTATGATAAAAATCACTCTTTTAATATAAAAGAATTTCTTTTATGCATCCATTTATGCATAAAAATCATTTATGTGAAAATCAAACTTTTAATATAAAAAAGTATCTTTTATGCATATGTTTATGCATACAAATCATTTATGATGAAAATCACTCTTTTAATATAAAAATATCTTTTATGCATATAAATCATTATAAAATCACTCTTTTAATATATAAAAATTCTTTTATGCATTCATTTATGAAAATCACACTTTTAATATAAAAAAATATCTTTTATGCATATAAATCATTTATGATAAAAATCACTCTTTTAATATAAAAAATATCTTTTATGCATATGTTTATGCATACAAATCATTTATGATGAAAATCACTCTTTTAATATAAAAGAATTTCTTTTATGCATCCATTTATCCATAAAAATCATTTATAATCAAAATAAAAATTTCAATATGCTTCCTTCTATACATAGAATTTAATTCTAAAGAAAGTAATATTTTTTTTATAAAATATTTTTAGTATATATTTTTCTATACCTAGGATGAAAAATAACACTTTAAGAATACATATACGATGGGAATTACTCTTTTTGAATAAAAAAGTAAAACTTATTTTTCACAATTTTAGAAAAATTTTGCCATAACCTCCTTTGTATGGCTGACCATTTTTTAATTTTTAATTCTCTAAAATTAATTAGAAGTTCACCAAGAGTATTTAAATCATTCTAATGTAAACATTTTCTACTTTATCAAAGAGAAACATTATGAAAAACTTGATTTTATCCATTAATTATTCATATCTAGGATAAAGAATGGTTGGATTTACTAAAGAAGAGAGGGGAATGCCTTTTTTCAAATGAGACATAATATCATATTCAATTTAGAGAAGATAAAAAACATAAAAAACCATAAAATGAATAGAAAAGAGACGAATCTCCAACTTACGAAGGAATTTGAGAGCTTTCCTTTGGCTTGATGGTTTGAGGGTTCTACTCTTGTTTGAAACAAGAGTGGCCACCAATCTTTAGAAGAGAGAAGGTCAAAAAACTAATGAATTATGAGTAAATTCACAGTTTTTTGGCTCTTGGGAGAAGTAGGGTAACAGTGCAAAAACACTATTAAGCTTCAACAAAGGGAAAGGCTTCGATTTATAGGAAAAAGTGAGCTTCTAACCAAGCCAACTGATTCTAGAATTTTCCAAATCAGTTTGGTCAATTTTTGACCATTTTTGGGTCAGTTTAGTCCACTTTTTGAATTTAGTTGAAACAGGAGAGAGGAGAGATAATAATATCTCATTATTTGGGAGTTTAAAACTCTCCCACACATGTGAAATAGGTGCCTCCTTCATGAGGGGAATTCCCCCATACTGAGGTGTCAAAAATGCATCATTTCTTCTAAATATCTCTCTTTTTTTAACAATTAACCTTGTCCTTAGTCAACTCTTCATCTTATGTGAGTATTTACTCATTTTTGGGGGATTTTCAGTTAGCTCTGCTGGGAATAGATCATCAAATTCATTTAACCATTCTGGTTCTTTAGCCTTAAGCTTTGAATCTACTGGGTTCATTTTGACAACATAAATTTGATGCTTCTTTCTAAGTCCTTTCAGTAACTTAGAAGCTTTTACTAACTGAAGGTCTGGGGATCCAGAAACTCCAGTTCCTTGAACTTTGTTCCCGTGAAGGTCATGGAAGGAAATGGTTCCATTGTGACAGTGTATGTCAGCTTGATTTTTGTGGAGCCAATCCATTTCAAGGATCCTGTCAAAAACTCCCAGAGGTAAGACTTTGAACTGATAGTTGGTTACATTACCATCTAGATTGAACTGGATAAGATCTGTCTCATGGTGAGTGAAAAGAGTCTTCCCACTGGCCAATTCAACTTGCATAGGTTTCCCTGATTTCTGTTCTAAGACTAGCTTACGCAAGCATCCAAGGGAAATGAATGAATGAGAACTCCCTGAATCAATCAAAAGCTTAAAAGGCCTACCCTGATATTTTGCTGCAGTATGGATGACTGAGAACTGACAGTTAGGTCCTTGGTTTTCAATTGCAGCAAAGATCTATCCTCTTTCCTCTTCTACTACATCTGAAATTGTGACTGCTCTGGCTGTTTTTGCAGTCTGAGGTGGAACTCTTTCTCTTTGGTTGTCCTAGTTTTGGAAAGGAGTTCTGAGGTTACTCTGGATAGAGGCAGAAGGCTGAGCTGGAGTTCTTCTGGGGTTTCCCTAGCTTGGGCGAGACGGACCTTGATTAGACTGGTATGAAGGGGTTGGTCTCTGAACTCGGGGTCCTTGACTTCCCTGTCCCCTTGACATGGCAGGAGTCGGGCAGTCTTTTAGTTGGTGACCAAAAACTTGGCATCCAAAACATCGGTTTTCACTTTTGAGCTCATCCCTCTAATTTCTTGAAAGAGGTGGGGCTCCTGAGAAAGTATTCTGGGGGAAGAGTCTTCCTTCACTTTGGAATCTTCCTACATTCTGAGAAAGTATTCTGGGGGAAGGGTCTTCCTTCACTTTGGAATCTTCCTACATCCTGATTTTGATTCGGGCCTTGCTGCCTCTTCGGGGGTGGAAAGTTTGAAGTACTTCCCTGGGCTTGGAATCTTTTAAAGTTAGAGGGTGCAGGCTTTGGCGGGACCTTTACTACAAAGGCTTTGGCAAAATCCTTTGCCATTCTTACTACTTCAGCCATGGGCACTGGCTTGGCATTTTCGACCAGTGTGTCCAAGGGTTCGTTCATTCCCCGAATGAACCTAGCCATGAGTTGTTCATCTAGAGGTGGTGAATATTTGAGTAGAAGAGCAAAGGCCTGGTGATATTCCTCGATGGTTTTGCTCTCCTGCTTTAGCTCTAAGAATTCGTTCATTTTGATCTCCAAAAATCTAGGGGGACGAAATCTCTTTCTTAAATAGGTTTTTAGATCGTTCCAGGACTGTCCAGATGGTTGGTGTCATAGTGGTTCCTCCATGCTACCCTGGCTGTTTCCACTATTTTCAGCCGGCCAAGAGCCATTTTGCTCCACTCATTGTAGCTTGTGACGTCAAAATATTCTTCCATGGCTTCCACCCATTTCTCCACAGCCTCGCCCAGGTTCTCCCCTTCTCCTTTGAAGGGTCTTGGCTGAGTCCTATGAAGAGCCTTGCGAACATCAGGGTCAAGCTCGTCATCTTCAAAGAGAGGGTCAGGCTGACGACCACGGTTTCCTCGTCTCATGATTCTGCCAAAAATTTATATATTATTAAATTTTTACTTTGATATCATCCACGAGATCCTAAGACTTAAGAGGTTCGGAAAACAATTTCTTAAACAAGACAATGATCTTATTGGAGATCTATGACATATGTCCGATAACAGATTTTTCTTTATCAGATCGTCCGTAAACAATCACTTATACAACAGGGAATTTTTCTCTAGAAAACATTTTTATATTTATATAAAAGTTGCAATATGTACATAGAGCATCTCGGCTCCAGAATCACTGCCTCAGTCGTAATCGTATAAAGAAGCGAAACTATGAAGAAGACATACATGGTACACACGATTCATTACACAAAGAGGTGCTGTAATTCTATTTCTCGGGATAAAGCGGCTAAGAAGTCTAAAAAATTGGCATGAAGTTCTAAAGTTCCTGGGTGAATGATCATAGAGTTGAACATGGTGAACAAGCCCTAGTCTTATCAGAATCATGGCCAAGGAAATATTTTGCCTGAGCCTCTGACGCTGACTGGTACTAATGTTAATACACCATCCTCCACAGAACCACATATACCAACGTCGCTCAAGAGGATCAGGAAAGTAAAGACTCTCAAAATGGCGAGCGAGTCTCACTCTGATCATTCGGGTTGTAGCAGAGTTGATGAGGTGATCAAATGCAAAAGCTATCATATCCTGACTCTGAGAGAGTCCAGGAATTCCAGATAGGTTCGGGGTGTCCATCTATAAATTTCCAATTCAATTTATAAGTTTTCAATTTTTGAAGTTCATTCACATAGTATTAACAAGTGAAAAACATTTCTTTCCCAGATTTCTTTTAAAAATTTAGGCAATTTCTGCTCTGATACCAACTCTGAGATCCCTCTGCCCCCTCCGCGCACTGGAATTCCTGGTTGTTGTTGACAGCGGAAGCAGCCCCCTCATGCGCGGGGTAGGGTTTCTCACTCGAGGCCTCGCCCACAAATGTTCGGGCACGAGACTAGGCTGGTGGTCACTCCGAAAACCGAAACCGGGAAAATTTCCCATGCCCGAAAAGCAGGGACAATTCCACCTTTTTGAATTTTCTTAACGAATTTTTCTAACGAGGTCAAATCTAAACTATCCTTCACCTGAATAAACCAGATAGAAGGAAACAATCACTGATATAATTTGATCATTTGAGCGATTTCAACGCTTTTTTCCTAATCAAGATCAGGCACAGCCCTGTTGATCCACTCAATTGAGAAATTTATTAGGGAATTAACTAACTACTCAAATCCTAGCGTAATCCTAAGATTATTTAGTTTGATTATTAAAACCCCATCCGGTCCATGGGTTAGCCACCACCCTACCACTGGAATTGGTAGAACCAAACAAGTACTCACCCACCCATAATTGAAATGCCTTTCTTAAATTTAGCTTTAGAAAACAGATACGCACACACTCCTCTTTAAACTTTAATATAAAAATAATCCATTAACAAAATAGATATGATCACAGATTTCATAATTCAAAATTTTCATTCAATCCCTTGTTTCACAAAAACAGTACCACTGTGGACTCTTCGTTGGGACCAATCAACGACCAGTAACAGATTACAATAATCACTTCGTCAACATATATATATATATATATATATATATATATATATATCTTCCTCGACATACGTATGGGTGTCCTAAGCACCGCGAGCCCGTGCATCGCCTGGTCAGAACCCTCCAGGATCCTCCTTAGGTGTCCTGGTACTTCAATCAGGGACTGCTTCGTCGGCCCTCGCCCATCGTACCGAAAGCACACCATTTTTCACCATACCCAGGCTGGTCAAGACCTGGGCAGGTTTTTGCCGCGTGAGCTGTCCCTTGAACACTCCCCGCCAGTTGTTGCAATCGAACTTCCCTTAGATAAACATATATGCCAATGCTCCCTCCAGCATTCTGGCGTAAGATAATCCTTTAAGAAAACAGAGTTTCTATGCAAGTTTACAGTTTTGATTTTGTTTGAATACCATGAATAAATCTTAAATCCGTATCCCAATACTTATAGATCCAAGTCTGAATTCCAAACACAATTCCTGGAATTCTGTTAACTTAATCCTTAGATCAAAATCAAAAGTCTTAACTTAGTTTCAGATTCGATGGGAGATTTGAGTGCATTTTTCCTAAACTGGGCACATCGTCATTGATTGAAACTGAGGAAGGAATTAGGTCTTGGTCAATAGTCTGAATCAGAGTTTGGGTCTGGAAAGGTTCTTCCTAAACTATCTTTCTCGAAAGGTAATATTTCAATTTCTCTTTTTCTAAATTTCGTTCGTCGAATATTTGCTTACAGATTTCTAAAACATGAATTTCCTATGAGGAATAAAATAATCATTTATCTCGATCTCTGACTTTGATAGTTTAATTGAATTTTCTCATTACCATCTGAGTGAATATAAAACGGTAGCATTTCTTCTCACAAATTATCTACTTATTCGTTTTTTTAATTTTTACGAAAATTAAACAGAGGATTAAGAGAACCCTTATTTAAATATAAAAATTCTATATGCATCTATTTATGCATAAAATCTAATTTTGATGAAAGTCACACTTTTATCATCATAAAAATCATTTATGATGAAAATCTTTCTTTTAATATGAAAGAATTTCTTTTATGCATCCATTTATGCATAAAAATCATTTATGATGAAAATCACTCTTTTAATATAAAAGAATTTCATTTATGCATAAAAATCATTTATGATAAAAATCACACTTTTAATATAAAAAAATATCATTTATGCATATAAATCATTTATGATTAAAATCACTCTTTTAATATTAAAAAATATCTTTTATGCATATGTTTATGCATGCAAATCATTTATGATAAAAATCACTCTTTTAATATTAAAGAATTTCTTTTATGCATCCATTTATGCATAAAATGCATTTATGATGAAAATCACACTTTTAATATAAAAAATATATCTTTTATGCATATGTTTATGCATATAAATCATTTATGATGAAAATCACCCTTTTAATAAAAAAATATCTTTTATGCATATGTTTATGCATACAAATCATTTATGATAAAAATCACTCTTTTAATATGAAAGAATTTCTTTTATGCATCCATTTATGCATAAAAATCATTTATGATGAAAATCACACTTTTAATATTTAAAAAATATCTTTTATGCATATGTTTATGCATACAAATCATTTATGATAAAAATCACTTTTTTAATATAAAAGAATTTCTTTTATGCATCCATTTATGCATAAAAATTATTTATGATGAAAATCACACTTTTAATATAAAAAAATATCTTTTATGCATATGTTTATGCATATAAATCATTTATGATGAAAATCACTCTTTTAATATAAAAAAATATCTTTTATGCATATGTTTATGCATACAAATCATTTATGATAAAAATCACTCTTTTACTATAAAAGAATTTCTTTTATGCATCCATTTATGCATAAAAATCATTTATGATGAAAATCACACTTTCAATATAAAAAATATCTTTTATGCATATAAATCATTTATGATGAAAATCACTCTTTTAATTAAAAAATATCTTTTATGCATATGTTTATGCATACAAATCATTTATGATAAAAATCACTCTTTTAATATAAAAGAATTTCTTTTATGCATCCATTTATGCATAAAAATCATTTATGATAAAAATCTCACTTTTAATATAAAAAAATATCTTTTATGCATATGTTTATGCATACTAATCATTTATGATGAAAATCACTCTTTTAATATAAAAAAATATCTGTTATGCATATGTTTATGCATATAAATCATTTATGATGAAAATCACTCTTTTAATATATAAAAAAATATGCATTCATTTATGCATAAAAATCATTTATGATGAAAATCACACTTTTAATATAAAAAATATCTTTTATGCATATAAATCATTTATGATAAAAATCACTCTTTTAAGATAAAAAATTATCTTTTATGCATACAAATCATTTATGATGAAAATCACTCTTTTAATATAAAAGAATTTCTTTTATGCATCCATTTATGCATAAAAATCATTTATAATCAAAATAAAAATTTCAATATGCTTCCTTCTATACATAGAATTTAATTCTAAAGAAAGTGGCATTTTTTTTAATAAAATATTTTTAGTATGCATTTTTCTATACCTAGGATGAAAAATAATACTTTAAGAATACATATACGATGGGGATTACTCTTTTTGAATAAAAAAGTAAAACTTATTTTTCACAAATTTAGAAAAATTTCACCATAACCTCCTTTGTATGGCTGACCATTTTTTAATTTTTAATTCTCTAAAATTAATTCGAAGTTCACCAAGAGTATTTAAATCATTCTAATGTAAACACTTTCTACTTTATCAAAGAGAAACATTATGAAAAACTTGATTTTATCCATTAATCATTCATCTAGGCTAAAGAATGGTTGGATTTACTAAAGAAGAGAGAGGAATGCCTTTTTTCAATGAGGCATAACATCATATTCAATTTAGAGAAGATAAAAAACATAAAAAACCATAAAATGAATAGAAACGAGAAGAATCTCCAACTTACGAAGGAATTTGAGAGCTTTCCTTTGGCTTGATGGTTTGAGGGTTCTACTCTTGTTTGAAACAAGAGTGTCCACCAATATTTAGAAGAGGGAAGGTAAAAAAACTAATGAATTATGAGTAAATTCACAGTTTTTTGGCTCTTGGGAAAAGTAGGGTAACAGTGCAAAAACACTATTAAGCTTCAACAAAGTGAAAGGCTTCGATTTATAGGAAAAAGTGAGCTTCTAACCAAGCCAACTGATTCTAGAATTTTCCAGATCAGTTTGGTCAATTTTTGACCATTTTTGGGTCAGTTTAGTCCACTTTTTGGATTTAGTTGAAACAAGAGAGAGGAGAGATAAAAATATCTCATTATTTGGAGTTTAAAACTCTCCCACACATGTGAAATAGGTGTCTCCTTCATAAGGGGAATTCCCCCATACTGAGGTGTCAAAAATGCATCATTTCTTCTAAATATCCCATTTTTTAACTATTAACCTTGTCCTTAGTCAACTCTTCATCTTATGTGAGTATTTACTCATTTTTGGGAAATTTTCCTTTTATTTCTCCATTTATCTCCTCCCTACATTTGGATGAATCTTATTGGTCCATAGGAACCTTAATTTAAAATTTCAAAAAAATCTTGATCCTTAGGATAATGCCTCTTGAACAAATTATACTTAATTTCTAATGCATCTTCTGAAAATCTTTTTGAACTTCTATTTCAGGGGAACTTATTTTAATAAGATGAGATATTTTTCTATCCAAAAATATTTAAAAATTGAATTACCACTCTCTAGAAGATTTTCTCTCTCTAGGCCAAAACTGGTAGAAACAAGATCTTTTATATTTCTGAAGAGGGATTTGATTACAAGGAAAGATGCTGGACATCTTGAGAGACTGGGGAGGAATCTTACATCTTCCTTCAAGTTAATTTTGTGCTGCTAATAGAAACTTGGGTCAATCCCTTTCATGTCAGAATAGTTCCAAGCAAAGACATCCTTATAGGAATTCAGCAATTCAAGGAGCCTCGCTCTGAATTCTTGATTCAATGTAGCACTAATCCTCACTATTTTGGGTTCCTGATCATCCCCCAGATTCACCTCCTTAAGCTCGTCTTCCTGCACCCTGATATTCAGTTTGTGGTAATCAATGCACACCCTAAGCTTCCCATTCTTTTTTGGAACAATGACTATTGGCGATAGCCATTCTGCCCGATCCACAGGATAGATAAACCCTACTTTCAGTAATTTGTCAATCTCTTATTTTACCTGCTTGGCGTAGTTTGGGTTCATCCTATAATCTGCTCTGTCTTATAGGGGTTACATCTTCTTTCAAGTTAATTTTGTGCTGCTGATAGAAACTAGGGTCAATCCCTTTCATATCAGAATAGTTCCAAGAAAAGACATCCTTATAGGAATTCAGCAATTCAAGGAGCCTCGCTCTGAATTCTTGATTCAATGTAGCACTAATCCTGACTGTTTTGGGTTCTTGATCATCCCCCAGATTCACCTCCTCAAGCTCGTCTTCTTGCACCTTGATATTTCTTTTCCTGAGCTCAGTTTCTTCTTGTTTTAGAGCCACCAAGTCTTTTTCATGTTCTTCTTGTAGCTCTTCCACATCATCTTGAGTGTGCTTTTGCTCCTCACACGTGCTTTCCTTATTGACTATCACCTTAGGATGAGTTACTAGGACCTCCAGGTCATACCTTTGCATGATCCTTTCTATGTCCACTTCAAACATGGAAAGCAGATCTGGATTCTCCTTCAAGATTTGCTCTTCTTCATCATCTTCTACCAATTTTAGGTAGTTCAAGCCTTCTGCATGCATTAGTCAGTTTCCTAGGCTTAGCCTGTCTCTTCCTGCCACCACCGAGATGTAGACCTTTCGTGTTCATCTCCCAATTATGCTTTATTCTTCCACTGCGGAGCCAAGGCCTTCCTAGGTGCATGGGATATGCACCTACTATCTCATTCATCTTGAGGACAATGAACACAGAAGTGAAGCTACATCTTGCCACCTCTATCTGTTCTGATTATCCCAACAAGTCAGACCCTTCTCTAGTCAGCCATGCAAATCTGGACCAGAGAGGGCTACATGTTAGTGATTCCTAGCCTTTTCACTAGGCTATCTAATATTATGTTTACCCCTGACCCACCGTCCAGAATAACTCTTGTTACTGTCTCACCTCTGATCCTGATGGTTACTTCCGGAATAGATGTGTCACAGTCCTGAATAGTTTCCACATTCCTACATTCTTCCCAGCTGGGTTTTTTGGTTCCTACTGCCGCGTAAAGGCATTTGTGCAGCTTTTCATTTGACATTATGGCATGTGATCTTGTCTCACAACCATCACTTCTGGTGGCTTTGTCCTTCCTTCTCTATGGTCTATTTTTACCATATTCACAGCTGCATCATTTCCTATTATGTTTTCCCCCCTTGTTGGCCTTGTTTCCTGCAGTTCCTGCTCATGGCGCTGAAATATGGGGCAGTATTCTGCATGTTCCCCATACCATTGCAATAGAAACATGCCCCTCTTGGACTGAATCTTCCACCTCCTCTTCCGTATGGTCTGTTGATTTGAGGTCCTATGGTGACATGGTTAACAGCGGGGGCTTGTTGGTGCTGCCTTTCCACTACCCTTGGGTTTCTGTTCCGTATGTTATAGTAACATGTCTCTGTAGAGTGGTCGTCCCTTCCGCACATGGTGCACACTTGTTGTGTGCCCTTAAGTGGCACTCCTATTTTGTGTGCCTTTGATTGTTGCACCTTGTGCACCACACATCTGTTCTAGGTCCGGATCCTACGTGTCCTCTAGCAATCTTGGCTAGGGCAACCCTTAGTTCTTCTTGAACTTTCTCTGCCTACTTTCTACCTTTCTTTTTTTAGGGCTTTCGCTCTTCACCATCCGACTCCTAACTGGATTCTGACTCTAAGGTATCTTCTCCATAATCAGATTCTGAGGTTTCTCCCTCTTATCCTTCTTTTTCTTCTTGGAGGCTATTTTTGTTTGCTTCAGGACTCCTTTTGCTCTAGCGGCTCCTACCACCACTTATTCGAAGGTTAGGTCTTCCAGGTCATATGAGGCTATTGCCATCTAGAGCATATCCCTCAGTCCTCTCACAAACCACTGGCTCAGTGTGGCTGGAGGAGGACGGTTGGGCTGGTCCAAGCGCATCAGCATTGCTCTAAATTCGGCCACATAGTCTTCTATTGGCCTCTTTTTCTGGGTTATCCTCTGTAGCTTTTCTAGCATGTTATGGTCTTGTCTTTCCTGAATCTCTTCAAGAAAGCCTTCTTCAACTCCTCAAATGTCTGGAAGTGCTCCAGTCCTCCGTACTGCTGCGTGTACCAGCTCATGGCTTTGCTACCCAACATTGTGGCAAAATACTCCGTCTTTTGCCCCAACGGAGCTGTTTGCCTGGAACGTGATTTCAAAAGCAAAGATGTAGGCATCCGGATCCTCCTCACTCTTACCTTTGAATTTCAGGTATTTGAGAGACATCCTATCCCCAGCTCTGTTCTTCCCCTCCTCCCTGAGCTTCCAGCCTCCTATTTGGACGATCTTCTTCCTAATTCCTTAGTGGTTCCGGAATCGGTCTTTCCTGTTGTGGATTCCTATCCGGTTCCTGATGATTTTCTTCCTGATTTCTCTGTTGTTCCGGAATCAGTCTTTCCAATTGTTGTGGAATTCTGTTTTCCAATCTTCTTGGACGGCATAGCGGATGGTGCGGTGGTGATTCTTGTTCTATGCTTCAGCTTGTTGTCTATGGCAGTACCACATTTCCTTGTTTGAGCTTCCTTTGTTCTCCATTCTTTTTCCATTGTGCTCTTATGCCTCTCAGGTTAGCAGTCACCCTAGTTAGTGTGTGCTTTCTTTCTGGGCTTTTTTTGGCTAGTTTACCATACTGACCAATTTACCCTAGTTAGTATGTGCTTTCTTTCTAGGCTTCTTTTGGCCAGTTTACCCTACTGACCATGTAGGACTTCACCTATACTAGCCTCTATCTCTCTACTCCCTACCTGGTGTGCCCTTCTTCCCTAGTAGGATTGCCAAAAGTTTTGGTGTCCGGTCTCGAGACCCAGCACTTGCGTGGTTTCAGACCACCTAGTTGGCTCTGGAGGAGACACAACTAATACTACTGTGCCCAACAATATAAGCCAACGCTAGCATGTTACACCACCAATTTGCCTAGGCTAATGAATTTGGTTACAATAGGGCCACAATTAGTTCCTACATCTCTAGAGAGGTCCTTAGCATGGCTCCTAATCCTATCTCTAGAAGGGAGTCACTTCCGAACAGGATTGACTGTAGACACAGACACAAGTAAAAAGACATGTTCAACACAGAATGCACTGACACAACTTAAGAGTCAATTGGAATTGCACAGCACAGAGCATGAAGAACTACACCGACAATCACTATATTTCTTTGTAAAGCCTAGCCCCTATATGCCATAATCCCCTTCACTCTCCACACTCTTTTCTTTACATTCGCCCAGGTACTACCCGCCGTTGGCAAGAACAGTTACAAGGTTACAAGAAAAAGATGATGAGCTATTGCCCAATAGATATGCTTGGCGATACAGTCCACGCCTGGATGGCTACCAACACCTACCATGAATACATGACCTAAATTGCACTTTTGATACTGTGACATAGATACTAGATGTTACTTCTCACATTCTTAATTTCCTTTTTTAGTTCACACTTGAGTTTGATTTCTTTGGATATTAAATTAAAGTGATGTTATCTTGCCAATTCATCCAATGGTTTTCATGGCATCGTCGTCGTGAGGCAGTAAGTCCACACAATCATTTTTAGAGAGAGAGAGAGAGAGAGAGAACTTTTAGTATAGATAATTGTAAAATGGTGTGTAGATCTATTAGAAAGTTAATAGCTAATGTCAAGGCCATCACCACCCAGGAGGAGATGTTAGAGGCGACATAGATTATTAGATGCAGAGTCCCACACCAAGAGAATGGCTATATTTGTGGTTGGAGAGTGTGCTACAATGCCATGTTGCTACTGCACTCAATGTTGGGACTACCCTTAGAAATTGTAACCATGCAATTTTTCTTTTAATATCTCAATTTTCTTATACATTCTCTGGTAGCATATATTTAATTTTTCTTTTGTATAGAATCCATGATTAGCACAGTATACATATTTGGATTTATGACTATTCAGGGCCATGACAATTCAAAATATTATCAATAATATTGAGCAATGGCAGCTCGATATGCCATTTGCATTTGTGCCCCCTCCACCATGACCACCACCAAGGGGGAGCTTCGCTACCCCCTCAATGGCCCGCATAGGAGCAAGCATCACCGTCTTATAAAGAGCAAGGTTTTCCTTTTAAAGAGCAACCTTCCTAAGAGAAAGAGCAAGCCTCCTAAGAGAAAGAGCAAGCCTCACCCAATGTTTAGAACAAACCTCTAATACAATATGTAAATTCAATATATTAGACAATTGTTCACCTAAATGAGCATTCTCCTTGCATAAGAGAGAAAGAAGAGAAGAGAAAAGAGAAAATCCAAGGGACAGTTTGGGAAGATGCACTTAGCCAACCCTAAGAGGGTTAACTCCTCGATGTTGTAACCATGCTTTGAGTAATTTTAACCATTGTTAACATATCCCCTCCCTAATTTAGGTCCATCCTCGGATCTTGCAAGCAAGCACAGTGGTAATAGTAGAGGGAGTAGCTGTGTGCAAAAAAAATCGTACCACGCTTTGGGGTATTGGGGGGAACAATGGAAAGCTTTGTAGCTTGTCTAGGCTATCTCCATCATGTCTTCAAAGGTTTGGAGGTGGCAGGTGGGCATCCACTGTATGCAGTCATAGTAGTAGGCAAAGAGTTGCTTGAGTGTGGGGCCTTTGTTGATGTCGAAGATGGGGCCTTAGGCTCCTTCATCATAGCGGTGCCAAGTAGGAAATTCTACCAAGAGAGTGATGATCAAGTGGAAGCAGCGGATGGCTGCAATAATGGCAGAGCACCTGCTAATACTTGGCATTGAACGCGATCATGTGTTCTTCCATATATGGACTGTTGTTGGAAGGGAGTGGACTGAACCAAGGGAAGTTAAACTGAAGCTCTGAGTTCTGTTGTTGTTTATTGCGGAACAGGCCCCAAGCCCAACGAGATGGTAGATGGGGAGATATGTTGGGTTGATGCAGAGGTGATTTGGGGCCTTGCAATATTCTACCCAGATGATGTGAGGCTTGAAGAGGAAGGGGCGCCTCCAAATAAGCTGGTCACATGAGATTAAACGTGCTGGGTCCGGCATCTAGGTTGGGCTACATGTAGCCTCCATGTTGTCGGTGTGTGGGTGCTGTCTTTTCTAGGCATGAATGTCCATGCAATCCATGACCTTTGTTAATGATGCTTGTTGGAGTTGGTAGCCAAACAAGATCTAGATGTCTTGTTTGAATTCTGTGCAATCGACAAGGTCACGCCAATTGAGAGGATTAAATGGAGGATCCACCTCATCCTTTTTCTATGAGAGTTGGGGAGGAATTTCTCCTTCTTCTAGGGGAATGGGGGTCAAAAGGGCAGAGGGTTGGGGTAGCTTATGGGGAGGGGTTTTCGATGTAAAGGGTGTGGTGCCAAGTGAGGTAGCAAGGAGGATGACTGGGCATGCCGACGACGACGAAGGTTGATAGGGGGGGGGGGGCAACGCGGCCAAAGGTGGCAAACGAGGGTGGTGTTGGTGAAGGGGGTGGCGAGGGTGTATGAGGTGGGGTGGTGTGTGGTGAGGTGGGGTGGTGTGTGGTGAGGGAAATAGGGGAAGGGTGGTCGGGGAGGAAGTTGGAGGGGGGAAACCGGTGCCAAAAAAGAGTTTTGCATGGTTTGGCATAGAGGGTGGGGCGTTCGAGGGGATGTTCGTGGGGGTGGTTTGGGTGGCAATTGAGAGGGGTAGCCTTTGTCGTTGTGGGAGCAAGGGCCATGAGGAGGGTGCTGAGGGCTAGGTTGGGTCTCCACCACCACGGGTGGGGGGGATCTTTTCTGTCTCATCGTCATCGGCATCGCTGTCGTCTTCATCCTCTCCCGCATGGGATGTAGTAGGTCTTTTGGAGAAGAAGAAAGTTTAGCCTGTGTAAAGCCTCTTCGAGGGTGAAATCTTGGGGGAAAGCCACATGCGAGTTATCAATTTGGATTATCGCGGTGGTCGGGGCTATGATTCTAGTTGATGGTAGATCCTGTTATATAGTACAAGGAGGCCATGGGGGGAGTATGGTTTGATTGTGCGACAAAGAAGGGTTGTGTAGGCCATGTAAACATATGCCCATCCTTGTCATTCCAGGTAGGCAAGGGAAATAGCGAATTTGGAGGAAGCATATGGTGGGTTACGAACAGAGGCCAAGGGGTATGGTGACCTCAATGGAGGCATCGACATTGGTGGCTTATCCGTTCTCTAGGAGATGAGCCCAATTGGAGAGGTTGGTGGTGAGAGAGAGGATGGGGAGAGTGAAGAGAATTGTGGGGTTGTCAAAAGAGATTTGGCTCTAGAGGAAGAGGGTGATAAGTAAGTTAATGGAAGGGGGGGGGATTTTGGGTGATGAGGTAGGAGAGGGTCAATGCGATGATGGGACCATCCAAAAAGATATTATGTTGGAGGAGAATGAGTTGGAGGGCCCAAAAGTTGAGTTAGAGGATGTGGGCAGGGTTCTAGGGTGGATAGGAGAGGCTAGGCAGCTTGGTGGTAACATCCATCAACGTGTTGACCTTGTGTTTTGTCTCAATGGATGCTTGGCCCAAAGCTGTTAGGTTGCGCTTAACTAGCGCGTTCCTTGACGGCCCGTTATGAACATCCTTTTATGCCATGGTCTTCTCCGTGACATGTTTGTAGACCTCGAAGGATGTACAAATCTGGTCATGGACATCCTGGGCCATTTGGGTGATGCAACGTAGTTCTTGTGTTTCCTGTCGAGGAGGGAATAGTCTTTGTGGGATGTCTTAGCTTCTACATGGGCTGTGTGGAGCTATGCCTATAGATGGTTGACAACATGCAAGGCTTCGGCGAGGCTTCTCTCCCGGTCCACAAGCGAGGCTTACATTTGGGCATTGGCATGTAGGGTGGCCTGGAGGTCCTGCTAGCTTTGGATAAGATTGGCTATGGCCATGAGCATGGCCGACCTATGAGGCTATTACCTGCTCGTGTTGGTGCTACATGTAATCTATCATGGAAGTGAGAAGTTCCCTGGCTAGGCTGGAGAAGCTATTGCAAAATCTGGGAGAGCACCTTAGGAGGTGCATATACCCTCGAAAAAGCCCTTCTAGGAGCACAAGCATCCAATGGAATGTATCCATGGTATGGCATTGAGATGCAGAGAGTGAGGTAGAAGGGCCTTCGTCGGGGCAAGCTGGTGAGGGTGAGGGGAGGGGTTGGGCACTTAGGGTGCTGGGAGTGGAGTGGATTAGGGTCTCCTCCAAGAATTGAGAGGTCTTATGAAGCTCCTCCTCTTTGATAGCTTTGCAGCATGCCTCTTCCTCCTAAGTGTCGTAGTATTGGCACTTGGATGGGGAGTGGGGGAAGGTTGGGGCTTAAGGATGGGATGAGGAATAGGGGTGTCTCCCTAGAAGCGAATGGGCTTGGGCAACTCTTCCCATCCTGCAGCATGATATAAAACTTTGGTGAGTAGAGAGGAGGCTTCTCGCTTGCCTTGTGGGTTTGAGCATACGGCACGGAGCTCTTTGTGCAGGTACTCAGCCCAATTGATGGGCACACCTTGATCGATTTTGGCAAGGGTGGAGATGTTATAGCAGTTAAAGCAGTCCACCCAACGAGCAGTGAGGAGGAAGAAAAGGGCTCTTGCTAGCATCACCAATTCCTGGCAAGTGATGTTTTACCATTCCACACCATCCTTGTTTGTGGGGCCCTAGAAAGTGTCATAGACATGCCTCATGACATGGCTATGATGCATGTATGGCGGAGCCATGTCTAGGTAGAAGGTAAAGGAACGGTCGTGGTTGTTTTGGATGAATAGCCATGGATGAATAGGAGTGAACACACGTGGATACAAGATATGGAACGGCCATGGCTTGATGACGTGAACGGCCATGGATGCACAAGAGTGAATTACTGTGGATGAACGAGAATGAATGGCCATTCTTGAATGAGTAAATGGCTATGATAGACATGAGCAAACAGTCGTGGATAACATGAGTGAACAACCATGGATAACATGAGTGAATGGTCATGGATGACATGACTGAACGGCTATTCTTTTGTCCTTAAAGTGTTTTGTTTTTTTAAGCACCTTGATTATAGGTTTTGTACCCTTTGAGTAGATGGGTAACACCCCATTGTAGGTTTTGTACTACTAACTCCTTGCACAATATGCAATGGCTACAAGTGGGGTCCAATTGGGTTTTGGTGAGGTTCACAACTCATCCTTTGGTCATGCTGCAACTTGGTCGAGGGGGCAGCTTGATAATTAGGGGTGTTGAGATATCAAGCTCAACATGAGCTGACACTCACGAAGAGGTGCCTGCATGACCATTCGACATTTATATCACTGGCGGGTTCGGTAGCTGGCACTGACATATCTTCGCCAGAGATTCTATAGCTGGACTACACCGACTAGTCCACATCTACCCACTCCTCTTAGCGTGTTCACATTATGGACCGCTTGTATATACTCTATTATGTGTGTTAGTCACTTTATCTTCTTTGTAGACCTCTTTTGTTGTGTGAAGAAGGAGAAGAATTTTCAGCCTCTCACCTTGTGTGCTCTCTTCTAGGGTTTGTGTGTGTGTGTGTATGCTTGCAAGAGCTCAAGCTCTCTTCTCCCCTGTATCTTTTCATGGTATCAGAGCCTAGTTCATGCTAAGGGCTAAGCAGCAAGCAAGAGAAGCACAGGAAGTGGTACGAGGGTAAGAGCTTCATCTACTCTTCCCCCTTTTTGTGTTGGCTACTACACCCTTATCGGGAGCTCTTCGGGAGGCACCGGCAAACGAACTCTGATTGAGGAGATTTCTTCGTGGGAGGAAAGCTACAAGGGCAACTATTTTGTTCTATTGGGACAATATTTTTTGGGCCGAAAACGCATTTCGGGCGCGTCTGGGACCTCCATTTTTCAATTCGTATGCGTTCACAAGCACTACGGGTAAGTTTCGATTCTCTGTAGAACTCTGTTTTTGGAACTGCAAGAAGGGCGATTGGTTGTGTAGACACTGTGTGTGCTGCAAAAAGGTCTCAAAGTTACCAATGTATGCAAAGTAAGGTCACTAGTTGTGACAGTTTGGGTGCAGTATAAAACCTCTCCTACAGAGAATACAAGAATTTGTGGAGGTCAAGAAAGAGTGTTGTTTGCTAGTAAATTTGTGTTGCTGAAAAGATGTCAAATTATGGAATAAACCGGATTGTTGTAGAGAAGCTTGACAAGAACAACTTCCATGCTTGGAGTTTTAGACTGATGGGAAAAGGTTGCTGCTGGTTACATTGAAGGTGAACATGAGGAGGCATAAGAGATTAATCCAACTGTTGTAGATAGAAAATAGTTCAAGGATTGGAATCAAGGAGCAAGGAAAGTCATGTATTAGCTTTCTATCAGCATACAGGACACTATGATTGAGCATATACATGATGCCAAGTCACCTAAGGAGGCATGGGACACCTTGGTGAAGCTGTATGAAACCAACACCAAGGTATGAAAAATTTAGTTGAAAAATGAGCTTCATACTGTGGAGAAGAAGAATATGTCTGTGAATGATTATGCTTTGAAGATCAAGGGCATTGTGGAATCCCTTGCATCAATTGGTGTTTCTATTGATGATGATGATAAGCTGGAAGTGTGTCTGCGTGGTCTTGGGCCACAATACAAGGCGTTCAAGACGTCTATTCATACTTCACAGATTTGGTGTCAATGTTGATCATTGAAGAGAAGAACTTGGGTGAAGATCAACAGTCTTCACAAAGCAGAAACAATTCAGAGCAGCGGGCCTTCTACACAAGTGCAGGTAGAGGATGAGGTAGAGGTCACAGACATGGCCAAGGTGGTGGCTGAACAAGTAATCAAAATTATGGTCAACAGCCAGCAACAATCACAGGATTCACAACAACAACATATAGGTGGAAGAGGCCAGTTAAGAGGCAGGGGGAGTCAACGAGGTCGGTAATTGGCAAAGGCAGCATAATGATACACGAGGCTATTTTTACTGTGGTAAGCTTGGGCATGTGTAGGAAGATTTTTATAAGAAGCATAGTGACATACAAAATGGAAAAGTGCAGCAAAACAACTATGCATCCTTTGGCAGAAACAATGAGGATAATGAGAGGTTGTTTGTTATATGCAACATGTGGTTAATGTTGTGTCTAGAAATGATATAGCAGCATGTAAAGATGATGTATGGTATGTTGATTTAGGTGCTTCAAACCACATGACAAGTCATGGTGAGTGGTTCAAGGAAATGAAGAGTCTTGAAAGACCAGGTATTGTCAAAACAGGAGATGACACTGCTCATTCAATTGCCCATGTTGGAGATGTGTCATTGTCTATGCAGGATGGTAAAGTGAAGTACCTTACAGACGTACTTCATGTTCCAAACATTACAAATAATCTGGCTTCTGTTGCCCAGATGATTGAGCAGGGTTTGCAGGTTCGGTTTAACCCTGATGGTGGCTATTATGTAGAAGACTTCAAAGATAAGTGCAAGTTGGTTGCAAAAGGCAACAGAGTGAGCAGAACATTTACATTGAATGTAAATATGCCTGAAGTGAGTGTTGCAATGTTTGCAAATGGTTCAGGAGCTGTTGCAGATACACACATTTGGCATAAGAGAATTGGGCATGTCAATGTGCAAATAATGAAGTCTATGCAAGCTAAACAAATTGTGATAGCGCTGCCTAAGTTTAAAGTTGAAGGTATGCAGAAAATTTGTGAAGCATGTCAATTTGGAAAACAAAAAAAACATGTATTTCCACATGACAGAAATGTGAGCAGGAATGTGCTAGATGTAGTGCATTCAGATGTATGGGGTCCTACGAAGACTATGTCTATGGGTGGTTGCAACAAGTACTACGTAACATTCATTGATGACCACACGAGGAAAGTCTGGGTGTACTTCATGAAGGAGAAGAGTAAAGTGTTGGCTCATTTTCAAAATTTCAGAGTTATGGTGGCTGAAAAACAGACAGGAAAGCATGTGAAGTGCCTAAGGTCAGATGGAGGGGGAGAACACTTCTCCAATGAGTTCTCTGAATTCTTACGAAAGAATGGCATTCAAAGACAATTTACATGTAGATACACTCCACAGAAAAATGGAGTTGCTGAGCGAAAAAATAGGCACATTGCAGAGATAGCACGAGCATTGATGGTGGCTGAGAAGAACATGCCACATAGCTATTGGGCTGAGGCTGTGTCACAGTTTATATCATAAACAGGACTCCTACTGTAGCCATACATGATGCAATGCCATAGGAGAAGTTTACTGGCAAGAAACCTGATTTTTCTCACTTGAAAGTTTTTGGATATATTGCATATGTGCATGTGCCAGTTGAGTTATGTACCAAGCTGGATCCAAAAGCAGAAAAATGTGTGTTTATTGGGTATTCCCTTGAGTAAAAGAGATATAGATGTTATAATCCTGCTACACATGAATTGAGGGTAAGCACGGATGTTGTATTTGATGAGATGAGTAGCTAGTATGCTGCTAAAAAGGATGTTGTTTTAGGACTGATGTAAGTGGAAATGTGGTTGCACAGAATGCAAGTCAGCACAATCACAATCATTGAGTGGACCAAGAGAGTCCTCATCGAGCGGTTTTGTTGATAGACCATGGAGTGAAAGGCTGCATCATAATACCAGTCTTGAAAATATAGTTGGTACATCACATAAAGGCAAAGAGAAAGTGGTTGAGCCCCTTAGTATGCCTGACATTTCTGTAGGGCATTCTCTTGTTGATGGAGATTCTAGTGGCTCAGAGATGAGCCTTGATAAGGAGCTTGGGATTCTAGCAACAATGAGGACACCTTGTGTGAAGAAGGCTATGGAAGCCATTAATGCAAAGTTACAAAGATCTGGAAGAGTCAAAAATCCTATGCAGAGGTCAACTTATGATGGTTATGTGGCACATCACTATGCGTATATGGCAAAAGTTGTGCAGGTTGTAGAACCCACATGTTTTGATGAGGCTATTGGAAATGTGTGTTGGGAGAAAACTATGGGTGAGGAGATGGATGCATTGTATGGAAATGAGACTTGGGATTTGGTGCCATTGCCTGAAGGCAAGAAATCTATTGGTTGTAAGTGGGTGTATAAGGTGAAACATAACAGTGATGGTAGCATAAGTAGGTACAAGGCTAGATTGGTAGCCAAAGGATATGCACAGACACATGGGATCGATTATGAGGAGACATTTGCCCCAGTTGCAAAGATGGCAACTGTGAGAGTTGTGATTGCGGTGGCAGCAGTTAAAGGATGGTTTTTACATCAGATGGATGTCAAAAATGTGTTCTTGCATGGTGGCTTACAAGAAGAGGTGTATATGGATCAGCCACCAGGTTTTGAGGATACAGGTCACCCAAAGTATGTGTGTAAGCTTTGTAAGGCCTTGTATGGGCTGAAGCAAGCTCCACGAGCATGGCATGACAAGATTGCTAAGTATCTTGTCACTATTGGTTTTCATATGGCAGATGCAGATCACTCTTTATATATGCGCAAGAGTGATAAGGGTATTGTGATTATCACCATTTATGTAGATGATCTTATTTTTGGGGGTGACAACTTGGAAGAGCATGTGAAAAGTCTTCTCAAAAAGAAGTTTGAGATGAAAGATTTGGTAAGTTTCTTTCCTTAGTTTCCCTTTGTGTTGCCTTTTTCATCTCACTATATTTTTGTTTTTCCTTCTTTTTTATGTGGATTTCCTTCAAGGCATTTTGCGCGAGCGGTCTATAGTAGCGTCGTAATTTGCTACCATTGAAATAACCCGCCATCAAGTGTCTCAATGCATATAGTACCCTATGGGGTTATTTTGGTCGCTAGGAAGGGTTTTAGTCCTCTGTATTTAAGCTTCTTTTTGTGGTTTTTTCGTGTTATAGAGAAGGAACATGTCCCCCTCATTCATCTCTCTATCCTTGATCTGGTCATCAAACCATTTCTTGCGCATGCCATACACAGCTCTAGACGTGTTTCGTCGAGTTTCTCAAGCTCAAAGAGTCAATCACTCAAAACATTGCCAGTGAGCCTTTCTTGTACCGTGACCCCTAAGCTTGGTACCAAGGATTCCATAGGCATGAGCGCTTTGGTTCCATATGTTAAGCTGAAGGGTGTGATGTTAATGGCCACTTTGTATGCTGTGCGATAAGCCCAAAGTGCAGCTGGCAACTTCTGTTTTCCCAGTCATTGCAACTCGCCTCTATAGTCTTGATTAAGATGGTGCATAGAGTTTTGTTAGTTCTTTCTGCCTGGCCATTAGCTTAGGGGATAATAGGGTGAAGATTTGTGGTGCATGACCAAGAATTCTTGTAGCAAGAATCATATTACCTCATTTAAGAAATGGGTGTCATTGTCACTCACAAGCTCAAGAGGACACCCAAATCGATTGATTACACACTCATAAAGGAATTTAACCATGGACATTGTGTCGACTTTCCTTGTAGCTCAAGCTTTGACCCATTTTGTGCAATAGTTCATTGCCGCTATGATATACCACGCTTGGGTGTGTTGGGCCAACGGGCTAATGGGATTGACAAAATCGATGCCCCATTTCTCGAATGGTTGCAAGGACATGACGGGATAGAAAGGCATCCTAACCTTATTGTGCAAAATTGCAATTGCTGGCATTCGCATCATTTGATATATTCAGTCACATCTCCAAACAGAGCTTGGTACTAGAAGATTCATGCCTATTTGATTGGACAGAAGATATGCAATCTTAATAAATCTTTATATGGTTTAAAACAAGCTAGAGCTTGGTACTAGAAGATTCATGCCTATTTAACTGGATAGAGATTTCAAAATAGTCATACGAAAAAAGCACTTTATATGTGAAAAAGAACAAACAGGATTTGCTTGTTATTATTCTCTATGTATATGACATGCTAGTGACACGCACCAATGAGGATTCCATTTACAAATTTCAATGTTGACCTTGCCTTAAATTTTGAGATATTAGATCTTGGCCTTTTGCACTACTACTTAGGTATACAGTTTATACGGTATGATGATGGTATAGTCATTAAGCTATCAAAGTACATCAAAGTGTTTCTCAAGAGGTTTAATATGGAAGTTTCAAATTAATCCTTATAAAGCACTGCTCAAGAGGTTCAAGATAGAAAGTTGTAAACCAATCTTTACACCAATGGAATCTCATGTAAAACTTAGTTTGTAGGATGCCAATGATGAACGATTCGACATAACCACGTATAATCAAGTTATTGGATGCCTAATTTATTTTGTGTAACTCATGGCTAGACATCCAATATAGTGTGTCACAACTTTCAAAGTTCGTGCATTGCCTAGGCACTATGCATTGGTAGACAGTTAAACATATCTTCCAATACTTACAAGGCACTCAAGATCTTGGATTGTTCTATGCCAAGGGGAGTGATTGATGATTCTCACTAGGTAGGCGATTAAGATACACAATAGTCCACATCTATCAACTACTTTTTTTTTTTGAAATTTATGCATATCTTGGCTAGGCAAGAAGTTACCAACTAGGATAACATCATCCTATGAAACTAAATATAGAGAAGCATCATTCACTGTGACAATTGAATGTGTATGGTTGAGAAGATATCTCATATGGCATAAGTGCAGAGTTGTCATCCTGGCGTGCCACCCATATTTGCACTAGTTGATATCGATATCTCAACAGTATTGATGGGCTTCTCAGCATCCCATGGATCTTCTTTGAGGCTCCTCTCCATGCACCTCTCCATGCTATCACATAGCCTGTAAACCACTGTGGTAGCCATAATCTCATATGGCATAAGTGCAGAGTTGTCATCCTAACGTGCCACCCATATTTGCACTAGTTGATATCGATATCTCAACAGTATTGATGGGCTTCTTAGCATCCCATGGATCTTCTTTGAGGCTCCTCTCCATGCACCTCTCCATCCGAGGATCTTGAGAAAGCTTCTTTACTGGAGAATAGCTAGACTATTACCAGCAGGGAGGATGGTAGCGGCCAACTAGGTTTTGTTGACCACCATGCGAGCGTCTTGTTGGGCTTCTTAGCATCAATCTTCTCTGAGGCTCCTCTCCGTGGCTTATGACCCTATTTTGAGGATCAAGTTGCACGAGCCTCTTCCACACATGGCAACTCCTCTGTCCATCCCTAATTCAAGTTCTTCCCACCACCCACGAGGAGCAGGACTCACAACCTCTTGCTTGGAACCCCTACTTTTGCATCCCTGCAAGTTGCTTGTGCCCGGTATCATTTCTCGTGGGGTCGCCTCTACGAACCCAAACGTTGGGCACTTGGCGAGGTTTTCATCTAGACTCAGCAAGATCGCCTTCTCGGCATGAGAGGGACCCCCACCATGACCCTCGACATCGAGGCAGTCGCTCCCCCAAGCTAGCTCTTCCCTTTAGAGGATCCCATTGATGCCCCTTGGATGGTGTCCTTCACTCGTACAAGTGTGCCACTTGTTTTCTCCCATGGCACAGTCATCAACACCTTTAAGGTTTCCCCCTGGGGCCAACTGTTGCCCTCCCACTAGCAGATTAAGGATAATCTTACTTCTCCCCCACAAAGGATCCAAGAAGTGGGGTGTCATGGATGCAAATTGTCCATTGACTTCCTCCTCTCGAGGTTAGAGGCATCGCATGTTGGTGCCTATGGCTTTGGGAGAACCACCCTCTGGCTCGTGTGCAATGGGACATAGGAGAGTGGCAGTGTCACGATCCGACGGCTACACGGGTGGCTGCATGGGTGAAGGTGGCTTGGCCAATGCTCATACAACCTCTAGGCCGAGGGGGGAGGGAGCTTGATTTGATTGATCCAGCACTACAGAATAGAGCCCTCTTGGGCAAGTTGATTGTGTAGGGGTCTCCATCTAGGCAATGAGCCCCGGAAGGATTTTTTTATTAGTCATATCTCTTCACCACTTCCCGCCCACCGTCGGGGGCCTTGGATGCCTCTTCCCACCCGTCGTCGGGGGGCCTTGGACACCTCTATGAGGCTGCTTAGGATCTTGTTTTGAGGATCGATTTGTTGCGAGCCTCTTCCACACATGGAAGCTCCTCCATCCAACACTACTTCAAGTTCCTCCCACCACCCCCAGGAGGAGTGGAACCAACAGCCCCTCACTTGGAACCCCTACTTTCACATCCCTACTATTGTGGTTGCTACACTCGGTGGGTGAATGGTCTTATTTGTCATAGGATCAACTCTGTGAGGGGCCAGGTGAGGTTTTCATCGCCTACCGCCTTCACTCGTATAAGTGTCACTCATGGTTTTTGTTCTCCCATGGTAGAGTAATCAGCACCTTCCACATCGATGAAGCCATTCCCCACAGTCTAGCTCCTCCCTCAAGAGGATTTCATCTCCTGATGCCCCCCTCATACAAGTGTGACACTCATGGTTTTTAGTTTTCTCCCATGGCAGAGTCATCAGCACCTTCGAGGTTGCGACCCTTAACATCGATGTAGCCATTCCCCCCAGTCTGTCTCCTCCCTCAAGAGGATCCCACCTGATGCCCCCTAGATGGCGTCCTTCACTCGTACAGGTGTGCTACTCATGGTTTTTAGTTTCTCCCATGGCAAGTCATCAGCACCTTTGAGGTTGGCCCTTGGGGCCAACTCCTACTGGCAACCTGGCAATGACATTCCACCCCCCACCCCTCTTCAAGGATTTGAGTTGTGGGGCACCAGGGATGGAAATGGTCCATCGACCCTCCTCTCGAGGTCACAGACATCGCATCCTGGCATCCATAACTTTGGGAGAATCGCCCTTTGGCTCGTGTAGTGGGACCCACAAGAAGAATGGTAGTGATGAAATCCGGGGCTGCCCAGGGTGTGCCTTCCTCCTTTATCAAAGACTTCTAGCATAGGCTATGGAACAGCTTCCAGCCAATGGCAGAAGGTGACACTTTTTCTGTGGCTACTGGCCCACAAGATCCTCTCAATTGGCCCTTGATTGTTGCAGCCAACGCCAATGCGGCATCTCCTAGGAAAGCTAGCGACGCTACCTTTGGGATTGTTCCAAGGCCCAACAGGAATGGCAACATATTCTCTGACTCTTCACAGCTGATGCAAGCACTACCCATAGAGTCACACGGGGTACAATCACAAAGGCAGGCTAGGCCATATTTTATGAGGATGACAGGAGAAACTTAGCACTGGTTCTCACCCATCTGTGCATTTCCACGGTTATAGTGGCCACTACCCCGGTTCAACCATGGGAGGCAAGGATGGGCAACACATCAATAGCCACCATCAATGGGGGCTCATCAGCAGCACATCTAACATACTCTCACTGCACCCGTGGAGACCATCCAAGCGATATGGGTGGATCTCATTCACACCTTGATAGGGCACTTTGAGTGCTTGAGTTGCGACTCGGAACGCATGCATAGTAGAGGTGAGTGTAACGGGAGGCGGACGCGTGTATTGGAATCGTATAAATGTGAACTAGATTCTGAGCACTTAACACTTGAGCATTACAACCACAAAACTGAAAATGACAGTACACCACATAAAGGGGCCGATGATAGGCTGACCCCCCCCTTTAGGTTATATTACCAAAAGAGTCTGCAAAGTACAAGATTACGGGTGCCTGGGGATTCACCACCAGCCTGCACCTGATTCTTCCAAATACATCATGAATGAATACATTTCAAACAAGAGAATCTGTAGGTACATCCGCCCTACACACAGGTACATCCGCCCTGCACAAGCCTCTTCACAGGTACATCCGCCCTGCACAAGAGTATCACAATCCTCACAGGTACTCCGCCCTGCACAAGATGTAAATGGATCTTTAGGCCCTGTTTCCACGCGAGAAACTGATCCAGAAACCTGTGTTCTCCGCGAGCAAGTGTCCCCAATGCTTGCCCTAAGCACCTGTTACACCAGGAATCCCTGAGACACATCCATGCTCACATATTCCATTGCTGTCCGGCCTGTTTTGTGCAATAACCAGTCCAAAACAGCAGCTTTCTATCGCGAGAAATCCACCTGTAAAGGGTCCTACAGCCCTGTGGAGGTCCCTAGAGCTGTCCTGTATTGTCCAAGTTGACTTTGGACACCTGTAACCAGCCCAAAACTCGCAATAACCAGAAAATACAGGTCTGAAATTTACCAACCAGCCCTTTAGAAGAGTGTGGGGATCGATATCCAAGCTTGTGTGAGTCCGGGAAGCAAGCAACCAGCCCTGTAGCAACTCCCAAAGCTTCAATCAGCTCTCCAATGTGTTGAGTTATGAATAAAACAGCCCAAATGGCCTCTTGAAGGAGGCGCCTTTCTCCAGTGCCACCTATGGGGCTTGGTGGGTTCACATACAGGCTGACAAGTGTCCCCATAAGGTGTCCAGGTAGGTGTCCAGTCCATAGTGCTCCATTTGTCCTGTTTGTATAAGTTTAGGTCCAACCAAATGGAAAATGGCCATAAGCTGTCCGGACTTCATTAATTTTGGTCCAACCAAATGCGAACGTATTATAAGTTGTCCGGCCACTTATTAATGAGTGTGGACCTGCAAACAAATAAACTTTAGTAGTAAATGAAATAAGCTGTAAATTGAGTGTGGACGCACTTACCACCTGCAAAACCCATAAGCCCACAGTTTTAGGCCCAAGCAGGAGTGCACACACGTGTCCACACAAGGTGCCCGGGCGTCCCCGGTCCCTCGGACTTCACAAGCCAAAATAACAAGCATTGTCCAGGCAGCAAGACAATGTCACACAAAGTAAAATAAAGTTATGGCATGCATCATTTATGCATTGTGCACATGTAAACTTGGAGAACCACCTATCATCATTCTTGTACTTGAAAATATTCCGCCTGCCATCATAACACACCATGTGTGCATGGCCGGAATCCACACGGGCACCGCTCGAAAGTCCACAAATGTCCTGCCATGTCCTTGGACTCATATGCATCCACTCATATGATCCATACACATGCCCAGGAATAATACATACATGCATCCGCATGTTTCTAGGCCTGACACGCATCCGCATGTCCCTAGAATATAGGGATTTGTGACAGTGAGAAGCGTTCCTTCGCACTTGGACCCTCAAACCCTTCCTTTAGGAAGGACAAACGATATTCTTGGCTATATAGGCCCCCATTGTAGCTTTCTCCCTTCCCCCTCTAATGCAACCTCCCTCTCAGAGAGTAGCCATCCATGGAGGGAGCTTCCCCTTTCATGTCTTTTGTATATATTCGCTGCAAAAATGTCTTTTGTATCTATTGACTACATTTTTTTTGCAATATTTGTACTCTCCGACTCTAATGAAAGAATCTTTTCTTGGAAAAAAAATCCCTTAAAGCCAAAGGAGCCTCAACCTCCCGAAACTGGTTCGAAATCTTATTCTTGCCCCTCGCAGGTGTGGCTAGAAACACCAACTTCAACTGCTCAAACAAACTCTCCTTGATGAAGTCCTATGAGGCTCCTCCATCGAAGAGTATGGACATCATATGTTTGTGGATCGTCTCTCGACACATTAGCGTATCATGCTGGCCTAGAATAACAAGGATGTTGCCAGACCGTGTCAGGGCAGTTGCAGTACTCGTGGGAGCGAGAGGAAGATGGAGGTACTGTCAGCGTCATCAAGGATTACTAGTCCAAATGATGAACTAGCTTTCTCATTAGAGTTCTCCTTGCCCTTACCATTTTGTTTCTTCAGCTTCTCCAGTAGTCTTTCCCAAAGTGCTATGTGGAGTCACAATAATAACACACATCCCAATGGCTTGTTTGGAGCAACATTCTTCATGGATGAGGCAAGGCATCAAGCTCGCCCACTAGACTTTTTCTTACCATCCTTGGCCTTGAACTCCCCACCTGTCTTAGCTCTCCTACTAAGCCAACTGCTGCATCCCATGCTTGGGACAAACCTGTGTCTTGAGGATCATCACAATTCAATCCATATCTGAAAGATTATGTGGCTGATGTGCATGAATGCCAACATTCAAGCTCCACTTGCTTTCACCACTGACGGACAATCCTCAAGAGAAAAGGCAACAACCTGCAAAAACGGGCTAGGTAGTCGGTACTAATAAAAAAAAGTTGCAGATTGCCTGCCTTCGCATCATGCAAACCTTGTTATTTTCACTTGTCGTAAAGGCTAAAGATATATGCATGTTGTGGTATATAATGCAGGAAAACATAGCCGCCATCGCTTCTACATCCATGATGACAATCTAGGAAACCATAGATAAGTAAACAACTTTCCCCAAACCCGATTTGTACACTCTTGATTCTAAGGGCTATACCCTAACAAGCAGCCAAAACACACACAGGATGCCAGAAAAGAAAACTTGCAAAGCTCTAATACCAACTGTGAGCCTATTCATGCTGTGCAAGGGTTATCACCAGAGAGAAGAGGGCAGCCGAACACATTCAAATGCAAGCACACACAGAGTAGACTTAACCTTAATCCGTATAGTATGTACAATGAGAACTGAAGTACAAAATGCTCTGAAATTACAAAATATAATCGAAGTGTGATATAGGCCCTAGATCTAGTGTACATGGCTGTCCCTTACCACAATGTTACACTATAAATCATGGCTTTCCCTTACCACAATGTTACACTATAAATTAAGGCATGGCTAAATTTACTGAATTGAAAGAGAGAATGATGAGATACAAATTTGGTTGTCGAGGATGAGGATTTCTATGATTGACCAGAGTATAGGCATCTGGGATTTGGCAAAGCCAGTGGTGGCAAACTTGGCATTAAGGCACCGATATTCAGCAACTTTGACGGTCAGGTCATCCCCTTCTTTGATAGAGAAAATTTGAATTTGATGCTCAAGATCAATGCGACGCATACGATTCGTGCCGCATATCTCTCTGCGACGTGTGCCCATCTGTCAGGACGTAGGGGAACTACTGGAGTTGTGAATGGAACTTGGGCAGGAGGCCTTGCATGAGCTCCACTATAGCAGTGGCATTTCTAGCCTCCCAATGGCTGATGACTACAGGTTTTGGTTCAAGGCCCTTTACTAGGTTCCAGGAACCTTGGGAAGTGAAAACTTGTTCCATAAGATTAGCCCAGGTTGTATAATTAGACCCATTAAAACAAGTCTTTTCCGTGAAAGCATTTCTAGCCATAGAAACATGAAAGGAAGATGGTGGGGGAGTCCAGGAAGGCTGGTGTCCATATCCAAAGTGAAAGTGTTGAGGAGAGAAACCTGACAGTCCACCAAGACCACGCATGGATGAAGGACCTGTCGAGGGTGCTCCATAAGAGGGAATCAAGTTTTGGGTACTCAGCATAGGAGGAATACCACGTTGAGGTACGAAACCTGGAGAGGGCACATAATTGGGAAAAACACCAGTACCAGAGATGGGTTGGTAAACCACCTGATACCCTGGAATGCTGGGTGGGACCACAGTGCCAGAGGGCGTTGTGTTAAAAGATAACTGGGATCGGTAGAAACCATACGCAGGACCCAAAAGAGGTGCAAGCAGTGATGACTGCATGCCAACACTAGCAGGAAGAGGTATGGGTTGGGAGGGAGTGTTTTGAATTTGAATTTGGGCAGTATTCCACAACACATTAGAAGTTGGAACAGAAAGTGAACCAGAGGAGAAAACAATGAACCAGAGGAGAAAACAGTGTTACCTCCTTGAACACCAAAAGTCGGAGAGTGAATTATACTCCTAGACCCTCCTCTATTAGGGTTCACAAAATGCCAGGGATTGAGGATAGTTAATGGTACGGTTTGTTGAACTTGTGCCACAGAAGAAGATACCCATGCAACAGAAGAAGATACCCATGCAGAGTTAGGAACATACGTACTAATAGGCACATACGAACCTGACGCGGTCACCGACAGGGATGATGATGGATCTCCAAACGATCAAGGAGGTACTTGTCCTTCCTCACAAAGAGTCCCGTACCGAAGTCCAGTTTGTCGGCTAGAATGAGAAGCAAAGCTCTCCAATTGAGGCTCAATACCTAGGTCCAATACTAGCACACTGGCTGTGGGCATGTATCCTCCTCTGGAAGTAACGGCTGATAAGCTCAGAGAAGAAAAACCATATGCCAAGGGTGTAGAGGGTGAGTGGGTAAAAGTAGGCTGGTCGTCTCCCAATGAAAGACCTCGAACAGGGCTCTCCAATGAATGAGGAGTTCCATCCTCCGTGTGATCGATATCGGAATAAGGGGAGTCAATATCTGGTATGAAAAGCTGATCCTCCGGAATCAAGGGTAGACAATCCATGGTGTGTACTTTCTAGGTCTTCGATCCCTTTGCTCACCATGTGAGGGCAAAAGAGACCAAAGGACCAAATATATGAAAGATCAGAGTAAAACACACAGCATGCAATGGTGATGTGAATATAAAAGATGAAGTCCAGTACAAGAGCTCTATGTGAGACTCTGAATAAGCAGAGAGAGCTGATGTCCCATAAAACGCAGATAACAGAGCTGGAGTGACCCTGATGAAAGCGCTGATATAAGCCTGATGCAAACGCTGAAGACAACCTGATATAGACGATGAAGTCAGCCTGATGTAGGCAATGTAAACGCTGCTGTGACCTGATGTAGGCGGCCAGTCCAGCAGCAGTAGGCGCTGTAGGTGAACCTGATGTGGGCGGCGGAAACGCTGATGTGAGGCTGATATAGGCGGCCAGTTCAGCAACAGTTAATGCAGCAGATGAACCTGATGTAAGGCGCCGTATTCTGACCAGCAGGAGGTGGTGATGCACACAGTGAGGTGCAGTCCACGAAGAGTCCAGCAGGCGATGAAACGCAGAAGAAAAACGCAGCCTGAGGTGCAGGGCGCCAAAGTCCACGTGGATTTTATGATGGTGATGAACACGTGGGAGCCTCATATTTATATGAGGTAGTGGTCCGCCAGCATTGAAGTCGGCCCTTTTTGGGCTCGATTAAATACCTGTTTTGGGTATATTTTCACACACTAGCTGCCTCTGGACATTCCTTAACCACACACACCACATCAGCATCCACAGCTCAAGAGAGGAGAGGTTACCCTTGCCACAACCCCCCACAGCAGCGCTGGACCCAGAGATAGATTCCTCTAAAAGGATAGAGGACTATTTCTGATCTCATAGCGGTATATGAGTACAGTTCCCCCCACATCCATTTGTCAGGCCTTGACACATGGCACTGCCATTGACCATCACTAGCTATCGTTCTTACCTGACAATTCTTATTTTCATTTTCACTATGTAGCGTTTATGATTCACGAACACCCAAAGCATTGATCACCACAGTACCCACACAGATCGAATCCCATGGACAGTCCCCCCAATATGTTAAGAAATATGTCTTTTTTTCTATTCTCTATCTCAACCCAGATGAAAGCTTTATGTAAGATAACCCCTTATCACAGTTCTTCTATAAGGCATTATTCTTGCCATAACAGTCTTGAAAGGCAGTTTTCACCACCATTTCGTTCTCATTTGACGAGAGCGAATCACCCCCAGTTGTGTCATGTTATACAAATGGTTAAAAAGTGAGGCTTTACTCCAGCAATTAGTTTGTAAGGTAAAAAAGTGGAGACATGTCATGATAAAAATGAGAAAGGCCCTGACAGGTTCTTACTTGGTGGTAAGGTGGGTTTCTTGTCAGGCCGACACAGTTAGAAGCTGACATGGCACATGACAATTCCCACAAAAGGTGGGTAAGGTAGCTTCACATTGTCTGGCCAACAAAGTCAAATGACTATCCCCACAAAAATGGTATCTGGCAGATATGATCTTCACATGGACTGCACCCACCCATGGTAAGGGCTTAAAATTAATGAGATCTCCCTACTTTTCATCTGGCATGGACAGCTCGTACACCCGTGGACATCTAAGAACATTTTCTCTAGTGGGGCCTGGTGATACTTAACTCCTGACCTCCATTAGAAAGAGCTGCTTAAACCACTAGTAGTGCAAATGGGAGCCATACAAAGCCACTTTTTGCTGGCCTTGTCCATGGCAGTTCTATATTTTTCAAACTTCATATCCCAAGGGATGCTTTGGCTAAGTGTAGAAACCATCTGAGTGCCAAGGTTCTAGCAAGAAGAAAAGCATCATAAACATGAAAGGGACGCAGATTCTTCAAATTCTATATTTACAAAATAGACAACTGACACATGAGTTATGTGGTAAAAACATCGAAGCCTGAAAAATACAGACTTTTGGCATACTTAAAACCTAGGGATATTTACACGGACGCAAACCAACATACAATGATAACCAGCTTGGTGAGTACCAAAGAGCTGTCTGCATTAAAAGCTCCCTAAAACTGTCCTCCTAGTATGTACACTACTGATGACTGCTGATACAGCTCTCATGAAAGTGAGTTTTCAAAAGACACACGGCCAATAGTCCGTGCTGCCGACTGAGAGACTGCAGCCAAGTTTTCTAGCATTTTAACGACCTCCACAGTGTCATCTAGATAGTACTTAGCCTTGCTAGGTTTTCGGCCCACTGTACAAGCAAAGACTTCTGCCATAGGGGACTGAGGTGGTTTTGCCATTGCACTGGCAATACTCTCAAACATGTCCTCATCAGACCTGTCATCTCCGCAGCAGAGAACAAAGTCTGGGTGTAAGCCTTTAGAGACCATAAATGACAGCAACTTTTCAGCTATCACACCTTTGCTGACTCCCTGCAAAATTAAACCAAAAACCATAAAGTTAACGTATAAATGCAACCTCCAGGAGCATGTTTGATAACAAACAGGCACCTCAGCTTTTGAGGCAGTCTACTATACCTGAGGTTTCACTTCAACAATGTGCTGGCCGCTTTTGACAGCGACAGGTTCATTGGCTAGAACACTTCCTAGATGATCTAGGAGCTCCTTTGCCTGCCAAGATCCAAAGTCAGGATCTGCATCCTGATGATGCCAGACCAAAGCACTCTCTTTGGCCTCAATGAACGACCCATCAGTCGTCTCAGTGTACAGCATCATAACTGGTTCAGCTACATCTTTCCAATCAAAAGCTGCTGCAGGTATGCTGGTGTCCCATTCAGAGTCTCCATGCCATCTACAAAGCAAAATGAGATTAGCCTTCTAGGCTGTACAAAAACAAATGATGGTTTCATGCTAAAATGAAAAGTCTTGACCTAAGAATAAAAGGATTATGATGCAGCACCTGTAGAAATAACCGTGCTCCGCTGCTAGGCCCAGCTGTTTGCATGACAAAAACCAGTCACTTAATATCTGGCGCTTTCTCCCACTAACAATAAAGACAAGATTTTTGGGATCACTGCAAAGTATATCCAAGGTGTGCAATACTTCAGGGCTGGGAGTTTTATCCGCAGATGTCTGTGGCATCATGGTGCCATCATAGTCAACAAGGATTGCCCTGCATGAGGTCCTCCTGTAAGCTGATGCTATGTG
>NC_141108.1:27239742-27327242 GCF_041138505.1 Cibotium barometz
AAGAATGATAAAATTTCATGATAATATTCTCCTTTCATCAAGAATATTTTGCAAAAGAAAAGGAGAAAACTATGAGATATAATCCATGATTCTTCCTTGTCCCTATGTATTTTCATATCTAAGGTGGTGGGTCTATATTGTTCTTTAGCTTCTTTTTGGCTCATGGGCCTCAACAAATGTATAAGCTCACTTTACCCAACTCATCCTTATCTTCTTGGTGGGTTAGAGAGAGGAGTATATGTACGTATACACACACACACACACACACATATCTACATATATATATATATATACATGTGTGTGTGTGTGTGTGTGTGTGTGTATGTACATACACACACACACACACATATATCTACATATATGTATGTGTGTGTGTGTGTGTATACGTACATACACACACACACACACACACACACATATCTACATATATGTATGTGTGTGTGTGTGTGTATACGTACATACACACACACACACACACACATATCTACATATATGTATGTGTGTGTGTGTGTGTGTGTGTGTGTGTGTGTGTGTGTGTTGGATGGACAATGCACTCATAAGGGGAATCAAAGACACCAAGAATGTACGAAAGCAAAAACATGACACAAAAATCTCTTTTACATGCTTTTATTAAGCTTGGTACATGGAGAATGGACACATACTTTGAAAGTATTATGCACATATTTTACAAATTATTTTACGCATTTTGTGCTTCACATCATGTTAATGAACACTATCCAATCATGATTATTCAAAATTGGCATTCTTTCACTATTTTCACTGAAAGATAGGCTCAACAAAAACAACTTGAAAATTTATGAGCTACACTTTGAACATACGTCATTGAATCAAAAACTTGTTTAACAACTAATTTCCCTTTCCCTGTTTAATAGCTAGTTTTCCTTTCTCATAAGAAAGAAGTACAAAAAATGTCAAAAGAAATATCTACAATCAAGAAAATGCAGCTAAATTTGACTTTCTTAAACCCATACTTTGTTCTTATTAGGTAGAATCCCTCTTTGAAATCTAATGAAAAGCCCCTTTCTTCACTTGGAGCTTCCAAAAAAGTTGGAAGTGAAAAATTCTCATGATGTCGACATGGTTCTTCTTACATTCAAATCAAAGAAAATGGAAATGCTCATTGTATTGCGCACTAGCCTTGAGATGATGAACATTATTCTACAAAATACTAGAAATTATTCTTGAAAAATATTGGAGATACATTTTACTTACTAATCCCATGCATAAATAAGCTATTAAACACTGTCAAAATATCTTGCATCAAAGCCATTAAATATTGTCAAAATATATGTTGCATCAAAGTCACTTTTCAAAAAGAATTGATTTATGTTAAAGATATGTAACTCATATCTCTTATAATCAACAACTTAATCAATACAAAATTGAGATTAATCTACCACTTACCTCCAATATTACAACTTTCACTTTGATACCTTCGGAGTTTTTTGTCAAACAAAACTAAGGATGGAGAAAATTTTATTTCTAAAAACACATTTTTTAACCAGATTTTGTAAGAATCGTAAGGTCATAGATAGTAAATTGCTAGTAATCACATGAGATTGATGCTTTAATCAACCAACATAGTGGTGGAGATGTTTTATTATAATAAATAAGGACACCATTATATTAATCAAAAATCAAAGGTTCATGGCCTTGACATGATTAACTACAAAATAGTTCGGTTAGTTCAACTACTAGTTATTGAAAAAAACAAAAAACCAAAGTACATAGTCAAATAATTCAATGACTAAGTGGTGGAGATGATTTCCATTTGTTTCCCATGATTTAAGGCAAAAATATATATTACCTATCTCTATCCTTGTAACTTCATGTACCTAAGCTAGAAAGACAAATAGATTTTGCAAATGGTATATGCCCTTAACACTATTGTGAAGGTAAATTTGATAGGTTGCGATGGAAGTTTTGTACATACTTAACTATAAGATTTTTCAACATGCCCTTCTTTATGAAAATGATGACCTAATTTTATATGCTTATTATGCCACCTATAATGGAGTTAAGGAGATTGTTGTAAGATCAATAGACTAAACATATTTATGAAGGAGAACTATTGTAAGATCACTAGACTAAACATATTTATGAAGGAGTCAACAACGTGCTAGGAATCCAATCAGATATGAGTGCATAAACCAAAGCAAAATTGTTGTACTTTATATTATCTTGTTTACATGGCATGGAGCACATTTACTATCAAAATCAAGAGATAAGGTTGATTACACATAGTGGCCTTAACAAAGCTTATCCTTGACTTGATGTTGGTTACTATGCAATACCTTAGATAAATTTTGAATGTTGATGATAAGGCATTCATCAACATCATTGATGTGGAAGATTTGTCTTGAAGAAGGTACCCTAAGCATCAATTTAACACAAAAGAAGGTTTGAAAGGCATGCTCCAAAACATCATTATAGGCAAGAGTTGATAAGCCTTTACTAATTACTTAGGCCTTTAATCATAAGATGAGGTCCTCATCATACGAGCGATGACTAGAAACTTGGTGGGCAATTGTGCATGTGGTTTTTTGTGTATATTAGTAATGTATAGTTCAAGGGAGATGCAAAGATTTAAGAGTGCATTAACATGTTTGCTGAGCCATAACATGACTACCTAGTCAATGAGTTCACGTTTTGAAGAAATAAGGATTTAGTGTTTAATCACATTTAGAAATCTCACAAGCCTTTGTTTATTCAATCCACATTCACACAGCACTAGCATGTTAATGATACATTTTGAATGTTATTATGAAGCAACCTAGACAACTATAAAATTAATTTCAATAGCTTATTAATACAAAAACAAGGAAGTGCACCTATTAGAATTCTTAGAGTAATTATCAAGAACTACAACTATTATAAGTGCACCTATTAGAAATTCTTAGAGTAATTATCCAAGAAGTACAACTATTATAAGTTCACCTATTAAAATTTTGAAGGAATAAGGATTTAGTGTTTAATCACATTTGGAAATCTCACATGCCTTTGTTTATTCAATCCACATTCACATGGCACTAGCATGTTAACGATGCATTTTGAATGTTATTATGAATAAGCCTAGACAACTATAAAAATGATTTCGATAGCTTATTAACACAAAAACAAGGATACTATTAAAAGTGCACCTATTAGAATTTTCAGAGTAATTTTTAAGAAGTGCAACTATTGAATTGCACCTATTAACACAAAAACAAGGATACTATTAAAAGTGCACCTATTAGAATTGCAACTTTTAATAGCTTATTAACACAAAAACAAGGATACTATTAAAAGTGCACCTATTAGAATTTTCAGAGTAATTTTTAAGAAGTGCAACTATTGAATTGCACCTATTAGAATTTTGAGATTAATAATCAAGAACAAGATGGATGCTCATATCATTAAATACATAAAAGCCTAAAATGAGATCATACATGATCACATGTAAATCAACATTAATCATTGTTATTTTGACTACGACACTTCTTATGTGCATGTGTGTAGAGAGGGATGCATGTGTGAGAGAGGGACGCTAGGGGGGGGGGACATACACAAGGTATTAGGGGGGCAGGTGGCACAAGTCTCCCCTTAAAACTATAATCATGGGGGAACATGCCATTCACTTCTTTATATAAGCACTTTCATTGATAGAAGTGGAAGATAGCACTTTCAACACTTTGGTTTTTTGAAAGTGGAGTAGAGAAATTTTTTACACAGCCATATAACAAATAGCAATGTATTTATGTTTTTCTTGCTCATTTTAAATTATTCACAAAAAGTGTCCAGCTTCTTTAACTTTTTCCTCAATAACTCATTCTCTTTATGCACATACCTCACCAATACCACATGCACACACACACACAACCCCCTTCAAGGCATTTTTAGTAATCCAATATTTTTATTTGCAATCCTTAACATAATTTATTGATTTTTTTAAAATCTCCCATTTCTAAAGGTTAGCATTTATTTTGAACATTAAAGGTTTCTTTTCTTCATTTATTTTTTAAACCTTTGAACCTTAAGGGTGTTTTTTTTAAAACCAAATATGAAATTTAAATAAGACTCCACTTCATTTAACATCATATTTGGTAATTGGCCTTTTACGTCCAATCCCCCAAATATCTAACTCTCACTTGGGATTAAGATAGTGGATGTACGTCCACTTGACATCATACTCAGATTCCAAACTCTCACATGACTATAGTACAAATGTGGAAGATCTAGACCCACCAAAACATGTGTTTGCTAACCAATGCATGCTATCTTGGTAGGATAGCACAAGCATGTAGATTGCTAACCACGTGTTAGCACAAGCTAAACATAACAAAAACACATGGCGCCCCCTGTAGGTATCTCGACACTTTTGAGGTTCATGCTTCTCTATGCTATGAGAGAATAGTAGTGCTTATTTCACCAACTTCTCACCTTTTTGGTACACAATCTCTACCACCTTTACTGCCCGCCCGCTAATCACTAGTTTAAACATTTACCACCAAGCTTTGTGCAATTTGAGGCAAATTCTTGGAATCAATCAGTAGCATGATGCCCCATCTCTACACAAACTCAAAGAATCCATGGAGTCATTTATGTACTTAAACTACCCTAGCTCTTGGATCGACATGCTATGTGAAATGATGACCAACCATTAATAACCCATAACTCTAGTATTACTTCTACAAATGCCACCTTCATTAACTATCTCCTTTGAGAATGATGTCAATGGCACTGTGGATAACAATTATCCCCTTTCTTTGAGATATGTAAAACCCATAAATTTTTCTTTACTGATTAAACTTTATGGATGGATGTAGGTAATATGGAAGTGGATATTTAATTCTACACTCTCTCTATAAAAGTTATCTTTTTTTGTCTTATTTAATTTCAAGTTACTAAAATTTAAGTTGAGCAGAAACACAGGTTGCAAGGCAGACCATCACATGTATAATGAAATAGTGATGGCGAATTTATGTGAGCTTGGTGTTTGATTGACACTACAAGTGTTGTAGAGCTTGGTGTTTGATTGACACTACAAGAGTGTTATAGAGATTGGAAAGCATTGGATTAAGAATTTGGAATACATAGGTATTGATGTATTAAAGTGGGAACACAACTACATAGTGGACAACTTTGCCCAAATTAAATATATGGTTGCTCATGTGTTGGCATTGATAGTGGACAACTTTGCCCAAATTAAATATATAATTGTTCATGCGTTGGCATTAATATTGTGAATGCCGATGGAATTTTTTTAGCTCTCGGAAAGTATTTTAGGCATGATTTGTAGAGGTCATTCGATTGTGGCAACTCATTAAGGTGAGCTCAAGAGAAGTGGTCTTGTGTTAGGTGTTTTACATAGTGTTGTTTGGGAAACCATGGCAGAGTCAAGTCTATCTCAAATCACATGTGAGAAACTTGATAAGAATAATTTCCACATATAGAAATTATGTACGTAGAAATTTTTAATGGGCAAAGGCATGTGAGGCTTTATAACAGGTGTGATGAGAAAGAGCCAAGAGAGAAGTCTCCTCTGGATTAGTATAAGGCATGGGAAGAAAGAGCACACGAGGTGCTACGTTAGGTTTCTGTGAGTATCAATGACCATATGATTATGTGGGGCTTTATTATAGGTGATGAGAAAGATCCAAGGGAGAAGGTTCCTATAGATGAGTATGAGGCATGGGAAGAAAGAGCATGCAAGGTGCTACATTAGGTGTCTGTGAGTATCAATGACTATATGATTATGTATATACATGATGTGCAGATTCCAAAAGAAGCATGGGACATTTTTATGGGTCTCTATGAGACAAACATAAAAGCCAAGAAGATGCAACTATGAGACAAACATAAAAGCCAAAGAGCATAGGACATTTTTATGGGTCTCTATGAGACAAACATAAAATCCAAGAAGATGCAACTCAAGCAGGAGTTGAATAGCATGAAGAAGAAGGGTACCATGTCTATCTCAAAGTATGTGTAAAAGGTGAAAGGTGGTGCAAATGAATTGGGTACCACTGGTTCACCTGTTTTGTGATGATCTTATTGTGGCCACATTAAATAGGCTTATAAGCCATTTGAGACTTTCATTAGTGCCGTGAGAAATATCTGATGATGATCTTATTGTGGCCACATTAAATAGTCTTATAAGCCATTTGAGACTTTCATTAGTGCCGTGAGAAATATCTGATGATGATCTTATTGTGGCCACATTAAATAGTCTTATAAGCCATTTGAGACTTTCATTAGTGTTCATGAGAAATATCTAGGTTTTGTAGAGTTGATACCTCTCCTTGTGAGTAAGGAGGTTAGACTTGGAGGATCTACTAGTCATGCAAGTGGAGGTGAACATGTCTCCTACACTAATAGTGAGGAGGCTAGACTAGGAAGACCTACTAGACATGCAGGTGGAGGTAAGCAAGTCTTCTACACTACCAGAGGTGAGGAGGTTAGACAACAAGGAGGACCTACTAGTCATGCAAGTGGAGGTGAACATGGCTTCTTTGCCTACCTGCTAGAGTCATGCAGGTGGAGGTGAACATGGCTTCTTCGCCTACCTGCTAGAGTCATGCAGGTGGAGGTGAACATGTCATACACTCATAGAGGAAGCAGGGGGAGAGGCTCCTCTCATGGACGTGGCATAGGTATAGGTAGAGTTTGAGGCCAAGGCCAATCATAGCAACAAAAACAACAACCACAATAGGAGCAGTCTCTTTATAAGGTGGTAGAGGTGACAGTGGATATGGCTTTAGAGGTAGGGGTACCTAGAGTAAGAGGTTATTAGAATAACCAACCAAGAAAGTAGACTTCTAGATGCTTTTATCGTGGGAGGCATGGCCACATGTAGAAAGAGTGTTAGAAGAAGAGGATGCCAGTAAGTGGACTATGCTGCTTCGAATCATATGACTAGGCATAGTGAATGGTTCATGAGATGGAACCTAGACTACTAAAGGCTATGTATCTACGTGATGACGCTGCTCACTCAATTATGCATGTTGGGAAAGTACCTATGAACTTGCAAGATGGAAAGTTTAAGCACTTGAGTGATGTGCTTCATGTACCTACTATTACAAAGAATCTTGTGTCAATGGGACAACCAAGGGTTGTAAGTGTGGTTTAATGAGAATGGATGTTTTATGGAATATTTTAGAAACAAGTACATACTTACCACAAAAGCCAAGAAGAATGGCATATTATTTACATTGGATGTTAGTATGCCAAAAGTGGAAGCTACTTTGTTTACAATTGATATAAGTGTAATTTCTTACATGGAGATGTGGCGCAATAGGATTGGTCATGTATGTATATGTATATGTATGTATATATATATGCATATGTGTGTGTGTGTGAGAGAGAGAGAGAGTGTGTGTATATGTATGTATGTATGTATGTGTGTGTGTGTGTATGTGTGTGCATGTGCGCGTGATATAGTAAAATATAAATATAATATAAACATGTAAATATTGATTTCATTATATGTATGTATATGAACATAAACACAAAAATATATATGTATACATACATACATACATACATATATGCATACATAGCTGCCAATGACATGTATGCATACATAGCTGCCAATGACATGTATGCATATATGCATACATACATATATGCATACATAGCTGCCAATGACATATATATATTTATATATACGTAGTAATATATGTATGTATATGTAAATATATACATATAGCGCACACACACACACACACACACACACACACACACACACACACACTCAAGCACTCACAAGTGCAAGCAAGAAAACCCTACAAGTATCTATAAGCAAATACAAGCATGGAAGCATGTAAGAATTAAGAAGATCACAAGACAAGTAAGAAGGAAGGAGCTCCCAAGCTTGAGCTTAATAGTAGATTGTATTATGAAAATGTAACCTTACACACCTCATAAGTTATATACAAGTAACTTTACACACCCTCATAAATCACTTATATACGAGTGGGCTTTGCCTGACTGCCCATACTTATGGGGTGCCCAAAATATGTTCTCATTATATATACAAGCCTTATATGGTTGACTTTCATTACAAAGGTGGGCATTTGGCCATATATAATGTGAAATATCTAAGCTAGGGCAGGGATTACAAAAAGTGTACAAAAAAGGAGTAACAAACCCCCTTCCTAGTCTAGCTTCTATCCTCAAAAGCGTTACTATGTACAATCAGACGAGAGCGGTGTGAATGAGAAGTTTTGGATGGTGTCATGTTGAAGTAGAGGATTGATAGAAAAAGGCTAAAAAGTCTTTGACATGCCACATGGAAAAACTGTATATAAAAAATTCCTTGAAATTTGTCCTTTGATGATGGAATGAGAGGTATTGGACTCGCTCATAATAGTCGTATATTTGCCTTAGAGTCGATGGCAAAATTGAATGCTAATTTCTACACTTCACTTTCTTGATATATGTGCCACCCCCCAAGAGCTCTTTACTTCATTAAGACCTTTGAGGGGTAGGTAGTGAATGTGTGTGGAAGATTTTGCAAGTTACTTGGACATGTAGGTCTTTAGATTCTTTGTGCTCACCCATGAACATGCTCATCACTTTGGTGATGGCTTCACCTGCACGGCAGAGATGGTAGCTTTGGAAAGTTGAACAAAAAAGAAATTATTGCTTGCCGCTCAAAGTACTTCCATGAATAAATCCTTTTGATAGACATGTATTGCAGATCTATTCTTTGCTAGGTTGGTGCCTTACATCAGTAAGTATTCATGTAAGTATTTGGGACCTCTGGTGACAAACCATATGAGCTTCCAAGCTAGTTGGTTTTCCATGGTGCTTTTGGTGAAAAAGCTCTTTGAGTAGTTTGTAGTAACCCTCCCACTTATATTCTATGTGATCCATATTCCATTTCCACCATCTTAACTCCAAGTACACTTTTAGTAGAGGCAGCTCCATTTTGTATATGTTGGGCACATCGTTAGGAGACTGCACTCTATGGTGGGCTATGGCGTAGATGAAATTGTTATACCTTGGAATCCATATTTTGTGGAGAAGGTTGACTTCTCAATTTATAAGCAATTCCCTCTCCTCATTTGAGCTTTCTTCTCTCACACTTTCCTCATGTACTAGTAATAGTGTGCTCCATAGGATTGAGGGCTTCATGGTTCATCCTCGGGGGGAATAGCTGTTATAGAAATGCCTTGGGGATCCTCAATGTTCTTTGGTCGAGGTTGTGTTGAGTCTTATGTTGTTTTCTTTATTGGCTTGTGGGAGATGGTAGATCTATGAAATCAAAGTGTTGAGGTTTCCTTTGGTTGCTCTTTATGTTCGCTAGCCTTATGGATTTCCTCAATGTTCTTTGTGGGCTTATGGGAGATGGTAGAGGCTTATGTTGTTTTCTTTGTGGGCTTGTGGGAGATGATAGATCTGTGAAATCAAAGTGTTGAGGTTCTCCTTCCTTTGTGGGAGATGGTAGAGGCTTATGTTTTCTTTGTGGGCTTGTGGTGGGAGATGGTAGATCTGTGAAGTCAAAGTGTTAGGTTCCCCTTCCTTTGGTTGCTCTTTGTTTTCTCCAGACTTGTGCATTTTCTATGGAGACTTGTTAGTTTGGTGCCGCTGGCCTCCCTTTGTCTATTGTTCCTTGTCTTGCTGGCCCACGGAGTATTTTTGTGTCTAGATCTAGTCTTTGATCTCTTGACCCTTGTCCATCTTTGTCCTTGTCCTATGCAGGCTCTTTGCCACCTTGATTCCCATCTAGCCCCTTGTTGTCCTTGTCATCATCTTTTTCTCCCTTTTCTGTTTTGTTTGAATCTTTCGGTCCTTTGTGTTTTTCTAAGCACTCCAATTCCTCAAGGAAATCTTCTACTTCTCCTTGCTCTTCTTGTGGATGGTTTTGGGATAAACTACATGCTCCATCTCGGAGAAGCAAAAGCATTCTCTTCTATGGTGAGCTACATGTGGACTCTGAGATAAAGCAACAAAAAATTGGTGGGCTTATATGCTGGGAATGTCATTTCTATCAACTTTCTATAAGTTTTAGTAGTCAACTTCTTTCATGTGCCCTCTGGCCATTTTTAATCTTCTCGACATATGACCATGTCCATCAGCACTCTAGATGTGTCCTCCTTAGCTATCAGCTCGATGCAATCTTTGGATAAATCTAGAGGTGCGTTTTCGAATAAGAATAACCATGTAATGAAGTTTGTTATCATGGGGTGCATTTTAGCTTGATATAAATCTGTAAAATTTTGCAACAACAAGGTCCCTTGAAAGAATATCATGATGACACAAGCTTCTAGTGCTTGGGGTATGTGCTTGCATAGTCAAGAAAAATGTAATGTAGAGAGGGGCTTGTTGAGCGACATTCCTTGGTAATAAAATTAAGGCCCAAAAGTTGTATTTAATTAGCTTCATACGATTACGTAGGCTCTTGTTTGTCACATAGGAGGTCTAGGAGAATTAAGGCTACATCTTTCAAAAAACAGCATCCCTCTCCTCATGCCTATCAGTAGAGCAGGGGTGCGTTGGACTTGGACAGGTGTTCCTCCAGTATGGCTATCTTTTGAGTAAGCTCAATGGACACCTTTTCTTTATTTCTATCTCCACCCTTAGGTATTGCATTTGATATTTGAGCATAATATGTTCCACACAAAGGGCCTTAGCCTCTTGTGTATGTCTTTGCTCTACGCTTTTTTGTGCATTTCTCAATGTAGTCTCATACATTTGTACCTTTGTTGCATGATGTGATTGTAAAAGTTGCAATGTATTACAGTATACGATTGCCTCCGCGCACCCCTCCTCTAGCCTCGTGCTTGGCGTGCTTGGCATGCTGCATAATCAATATCCCCTGCATCCAATAATTACGTTGTCTGCTTGGTATTTTTAGAAAGTTTACAGAATTTCTCAACTGCTCGCATTTGTATGAACACTACAGAGGGGGTGGCTCAACATGGTAGGTGGTGGTTATGTTGAAGGCTGTGGGGCTAGCTGCAGTGTTGATGTGTCTTGCTACTTTTCTTCAGCCTTGGCCATGTGCTCTTCTCATTTTCTTTATCTCTTTCTTTCTTCTTTTGGGCTTCTTTATTTGCTTAAGTGTCTGTCTCTAACTATGACTTGGACTAACACAGTAATGTTCTCGTGTGCTCATCAGAAGAAAATTTTTGCTTCTTGGGTTTTGGTTGCTCTCTATTGTTGTCCCCTCGTGTCTTATCCTTCTTGTACTTGGGTGGTGTCTTTTGTGGGAACTAGCTCCTACTTTGCTGCTATTAGCATTGAAGGGAGCTTATCTAGAGAGCTCCTACTTTGCTGCTATTAGCATTGAAGGGAGCTTATCTAGAGAGCCTATGGCTTGGTGAATCACTCTTATGAGCAAGGGTGCTATTCTTAGTAGATAGGGTTCTTTTGGATTCTTCAGTGCACACACACGCTTAATCTTTGCATAAATAAGCTCTACCCAGTTCTCCTTTGCTTGATTGGGATTTGGGAATAAGTGAGCTCTACTAAAGTGTGTGAGCAACCCTACATCCACCTGGGTCACGCAATGTGGCTTGTAAAAGGAGAGATAGGTGCAAGATAACTTGCATGGCATGATCAAATGAGGCAAAATTACATCCTCCCAATGCGGCTTGGTCGTGAAACAAGTTGCCTTCTTTGCATGTTTTGAAATCCCATAAATGTATATTGGATAAAATCTTGCATGAGTTTTACTATTCTTCTTTCATTTCTTGGTGGCCCCAATGGTTGTTGTATGACAAAAGATTTGGTGCAATTGTCAAACAAATGTATGTCCTGGCAGTATCTGGCCAAGATCATTCCCTATGGTGGCAACTTAAATAAGGGTATAGTAGCCTTATCTTCTACAATTGTCTTGTTGGATTATCTTCCTGGATTATCTTCCAATGTAAGCTTGTAACATTCTAGCGTGGGGATAGCCATAGAGTAGCAAGAAGGCTAGCGAATCCCAAAATTGGAATTTAAGGATTGCAACACGGCTAAATAGCTCTCCATGGCCACAAAGAGCTATAGGGGTACGTACAGCTTAGGGACCCTTGGCTCTCTTTCGTCGACTCCTTGCCCTTGCCCTTTAGTAGGGTACTAGTGGTCATTATACTCAATGCCCTTTAGGCTACAAAGTATTTGCATTGTACTAGAGTTTCATTGATTGTGTCAAGTGCAAGTACTGGTATATACTGCTTGCATTCACCAGTTATTGTAAGGTATTACACTTTTCATGCATGTGCGGCCACACAAATTGTTGCCTCAATGTGAGCATTAATTGGCATGCATCTCCAGTCTGCAAAAATGTGGCTACACTTGCTTAATCAATGTTCTGTTTTTTGGAATCGCTGACGACTATGCACTCGGATCGTAGCGATCCTACCTAGCTCAACGATTTCACTCTGTCTCATCGATCCTCGTATTCCAATGATTTCACTCTAATTCCACTTTGTGATCCCACTTATGATCCAAGTATTGGACCGATCCATCACATGGCATTCTTGCACACCATTGATACCTGAGGCAAGCTATTTGATTGTATGTAGTCGTAAATTTGTATGGCCACTAAGGGAAATAATGCCTACTTTGTGCTTTCCTGCTTACTATTGTTGAGACTATGTGCAGTCCTAGACATAAAAGACAATGGTTGTAGAGACAAAAAATAACCCATCCAGCTCTGTAAGAGAAAGGTAACAACCTGATCAGCTCTGTAGAGAGAGATATAACAACCCAAAAAGCTTAAATTTTAGTGTTTCTTCCTATCTCTTTCTTGATTTTTCTTGTGGGTTGTCTAGCAATAAGTAGTACTAAGGGCTACGCGCCGACTGGTGTTTTGGAGCCAGGAGGGCAGCATGAGGTGAGAGATAGTAGGGAACAAGGTTTGTAGCATGGAATCCTTGCAGTACAAGTTTTGTAGTTGGTGGGAGTGTGGAAGACAAGAGACTAGCAGTGTTACTTTGTTCCAAAAATTCCAACCCTGTTTTCTCCATGCTGGAAGAGAACTAGGGTACAAGGTTTTGTGTGGAGTATGTCCATATGTTAGAGTTGAAGCATACCAAATCTCATGAGATTTTGACATTAGGAGGCAGGTGTTTGTGGGTGTGAAAAGTACCTATCTGATAGTTGCTAGGACTGCATAAGGACCCAAGGGACTTATAGGCAGTTGGGGGCCTTCTCCTTTGAAGTTGGGCATAAAACTTGATATGTGGGTCTTATACAAGTCAAGGAACACAAATCTATAGAGTTCCATCCTTTTTGGGTCTACTAAGGAGGTGTAGCAGAAGGATTAGTGTTTGGTCCTAAGAAGGATTTGTGTCTGGTCCAAAGCATCTCCAACTGCTAGCTTGTAGCCACCTCACAAGGCTGATGGAGGGCTTCGTGAAGGAGATTTGAGTTGGGGCTTAGTGGGCAGGTGGACAGAGGTAGAGGATTTCTCCCATAAAGTTTGGTAGTGTTTAGACAAGTGGAAGTGGTTCTAGGCCGACATGCTCCAATTGGGGTCGACATGATGCTAGATAACTGTTCCCTCCTTAGGCACATGGTTCTGATGATGACGAGGTCCAGGTATATTGATTTCACATTGTCTTGGTCCTCATTTGACATTTTACTAATGGTGACACTAAGAAAAACCTTCTGGCTCCACTAGAATACTCTCAAAGCCTAAGAACCTTTGCCTGAGTCTCTAGTCCACCAGAGAAGCTCAATTGGCTGAGAACAATAGCCTAAAAGCTCTGATCAGCCCTGTATCTTCACACCTCTCTTTCCTAGGACTCTAGAAGGCTTTGTTGAGCCTAAAAGAGAACCTGAAGGCTAGTGCAAGACACAACTGAACCACCGAATAAGCCTTGACTATTCCTCCACAACCTGGGACATCTCCGTAGACCTCTCCTCAACCTGTAGAGAGAGAAACACTTGATGTCCAGCCTATAAAGAAAACAACAAGCTACCCAATTCTAGAGAGAGAAAGCAACCACTGTCCAACCCTCTATACCTGCTATCCAAACCTCTGTATCTATTGTTCAACCCTCTATACTTGTTGTCCAACCCTCTGTACTTGTTGCCCAAACCTAGACAAAGAAGATAGTGGCTATAGAGAGAGAAAATAGCACGTCTAGCTTTGTAGAGAGAAAGATAACAACTCGACTAGCTCTGTAGAGAGAGATATAACAACCCAACAAGCTCAAATCTTAGTGTTTCTTCCTATCTCTTTCTTCGTGTTTTCTTGTGGACTGTGGGTTGTAGGTTGTCCAACAAGTAGTTCTAAGGGCTGCATGGATTGGTGTTTTGGAGCCAAGAGGGGAGCTTGAGGTGAGAGATAGTAGGGAACAAGGTTTGTAGAGTGGAATCCTTGCAATACAAGTTTTGTAGTTGGTGGGAGTGTGGAAGGGGGGAGATTGGGACTATCAGTGTTACTTTGTTCCAAAAATCCAAACTAGTCAAAGTGCCCTATTCCAACCTTGGTTTCGCCATACTAGAAGAGAACTAGGGTAGAAGGTTTTTTGTGGAGTATTTCCATATGTTGTACTTGAAGCATTCGCCAGGATGCAGGTGTAAAAAGTACCTATCTAATAGCTCTGTTACATTTAGGACTACATAAGGACGCGAGGGACTTACAGGCTATTGGGGGCCTTCTCCTTTGAAGTTATGTGGGTCTCATACAAGTCAAGAAACAAAACTACTAAGGAGGTGCATTAGAAGGATTAGTGTCTAGTCCAAAGCATCTCCAATTGCCAACTTGCACCCATCTCAGAGGGATGATGGAGGGCTTGCTAAAAGAGATTTGAGTTGAAGCTTGATGTGAAGGTGGACCAGAAGTAGAGGATTGCTCCCATCAAGTTTGGTAGTGTTTGGATGAGTGGAAGTGGTTCTTGGTTGACATGCTCCGGCAGTTGGGGTCGACATGATGCTAGATGCATGTGCCCTCCTCAAGCACATGGGTATGATAATGACGAGGTTCAGGTACATTGCTTTCACATTGTCCCAATGCTCATCTGATGCTTTGATTGATGTTGACATTGAAAAACAACCTTCTGGCTCCACCAGAATACTCTCAAAGCTTGAGAACCTTTGCTTGAGCCTGTAGTCCACAAGAGAAGCTCAACCGGCTGAGAACAATAGCCCAAAAGCTCTGATCAGCCCTGTATCTTCTTCACACCTCTCTTGCCTAGGACTCTAGAACGCTTTGCCAATCCCAAAAGAGAATCTTAAGACGAGTGCAAGACACAACTGAACCACGAGACAAGCCTCGGCTATTCCTCCACAACCCGGGACATCTCCGTAGACCCTTGCTCAACCTTGCAGAGAGAGAAACACCTATTGTCTAGCCTATAGAGAGAGAAAAATAAGCTGCCTATCCCTAGAGAAAGAAAATGACCACTATCCAGCCCTTTGTACCTGCTTTCCAGCCCTCTATTTACCGTCCAACCCTTTGTACATGTTTTCCAACCCTCTATATCTAGTGCCCATCCCTCTGAATCTGTTGTCCAGTCCTCTGTACCTGTTGTCGAGTCCTAGACTGAGAAGATAGTGCTTGCAGAGAGAGAACAGCCCGTCCAGCTCTGTAGAGAGAAAGATAACAACCTGACGAGCTATGTAGAGAGAGATATAACAACTTGACAAGCTTGAATCTTAGTGTTTCTTCCTATCTCTTTCTTGGTGTTTTCTTGTGGATTGTGGGTTGTAGGTTGTCCAACAGGGCAATTCTAAGGGCTACGTGGACTGGTGTTTTGGAGCCAGGAGGGGAGCTTAATGTGAGAGATAGTAGGGAAAAAGGTTTGCAGAGTGGAATCCTTGTAGTACAAGTTTTGTAGTTGGTGGGAGTGTGGAAGGCAAGAGATTGGGGCTAGCAGTGTTGCTTTGTTCCAAAAATCCAAACTAGTCAAAGTGCCATGTTCCAACCTTATTTTCTCCATGCTGGAAGAGAACTAGGGTACAAGGTTTTGTGTGGAGTATGTCCATTTTTTGTAATTGAAGCATACCAAATCTCTTGATATTTTGACACCAGGAGGCAGGTGTTTATAGCTGTGAAATGTACCTATTAGGTGCCTGCAATCAGGACTGCAAAAGGACCCGAGGGACTTACAGGAAGTTGGGGGCCTTCTCCTTTGAAGTTAGGCATGAAACTTAATATGTGGGTCTTATACAAGTCAAGGAAAAATTCTATAGAGTTTCATCCTTTTTGGGTCTACTGAGGAGGTGCAATAGAAGGGTTGGTGTCTAGTCCAAAGTATCTCCAACTACCAGCTTGCAGCCATCTTAGAGAACTGATGGAGGGCTTGTTGAAGGAGATTTGAGTCGGATCTTGGTGTGCAAGAGGACAAGAGGTAGATGATTGCTCTCATCAAGTTTGGTAGTGTTTGGACAAATGGAATGGTTCTGGGCCATGGGGTCAAACCCTTGGGGGGGCTGACAAAGGCCCACATGTATAAGCATCCATGCAACCTTTTTGTACCGTATGAATAAAAGAAAACCCTCACACCCAATCTCTCTCTTCTTCTCTCTCCTTTGTCTTAATAATCTTAATTCAATGTCAATATTCTTAATCAAGCTTAGGGTTATGGAATATTTTACAACAAGGCTTCCTCGCATGTAACATCCAAAGACGCTCCTCTGAGGCTATCGGAGCTAGCTACCTAAGAGCCGGCTTGAGGTGCTCCCAAGCTCAGAGTAAGCTAGCTACAATCTATCCTCAAAAGTTGGGCTAAGTCCATGGGCCTGCATCTCTGTGAAGATCCATCTGGTACTTTACGGCCAAGGACCCCTTAGGCTCTGAGTATGTGTTGAAATTTGGGCCAAGAGAAAGTCCTCACCACCAAGAAGGAGTCCTCAAACAATTAGCTTGCACAGAAGGGCGCTGCTTTGATAATCAGGGTCAATGATGCTTAGGCCCTCTCTACGTCGTGGGGCTGAATGATCACTCTCCATGCCACCTTGACTTGGGCAGGCCTCCCATCAATGTCGGCCCATAAGAAGTTTCCGATCAACCATTGTACATGGTCAATGCATGCTCGAGAGAAGGCCCAACAGGACATAATGTACCACATGGTGACAAGAAGGACCTGGTTTGCCACCACCACTCGATCGGCTAAGGAGAGCCTCGCATAACTATAGTGCAAAATATTCTTCCGAATGCTCACCAAGATAGTAGACTAGAGTGCCCCTTGGGATCCACTGGAAAGCCTTAACTGGGCGCCAAGTCGGGGTGGGTGTAGAGCCTACCCCCCAAAAACCACATGACTTGTGCCAATTGATCTGTGCTCCTAATGCAAAACAAAAGATCTCGGTCGCCTTAGCAAATATGTGGAGATTCCCTACATCTCCTGATAGATATGCTATTGTGTCATCTGCTGTAAACTCTAAGTCTAGTAGCTCCTCTTGTGTACGGATGGGAAGATAATCCTTGGAGTCCCGTCTCATGAGCTGAGAGAAAACTGCTCATGGCCTTGACGACTGTCACGTGCACACCCATGCCATGGCTAATCTTAGGCATGAACAATCTTAATCCCTGATTAGTACACTAGTTTAGGACAGCATATAGCAATAGCCTCAAAAGCATCTTCATTAGCACCAGATTATCATCATCAACATCATCATCTACATCATGGGAAGGTACAGATGGCCTGTCGCGACTGATAGTAGTAGCTTGTTGGTTGGCACAAGTCATTATATAGAAGTTGGCTAGAGGCTAGAAGGTGGGTAGCACTGGTGGGTAGGACCAGCAGTTAAGTGCAGCATTAATTAGTGATTATTAAGGGTTTTTGTCCAGATAACAGGTCCATAGCCTTTTGCAGCTAGCCGATTGCTTCCCAAGAGCATATATAAGAAAATCAGTTCATTCATTCATTCAGTTTTCAATCATTCATTCATCTATCACAAGCATCCCACACTTGGATGCCACATAGACATATCTAAATAAGAAGGTGCAAAACCTGGAGTGGAAATTGGTCCCATGTGAGCCCAGTCTGGGTGTTACATTGGTATCAAAACCTTCTTCAAGTGTAAAGATTCAGCTAGAAAACAAAAAAAAAAGAAATAAATTTGTTTTCTCGCTTGTGTGGTTGGTTTCTAGACTTCGATAGACCACCCCTTTCGGTATGACTCCTACCCCTAGAACAAGGAAAAAGGATGACAGAGTGTCCATCATGTCATCAAGTTTAGCAAAAGGAAATGTCATGTGTATGCCCGTGCCATGGCTTGACCTTTGTTCTTGCAATCCTTGGCCACATGACCTTGCTTTCCACAAAAGTAGCAGTGAGTGACTGTCTTGTCTTTTGCATTGTAGCAAGTGTGTGATCTTGTTCACTAGGAGGGAATGTTACCCTCTTCATAGAAACAAGGACAGATGCCTCCTCCAAGAGGGAATAGCAAACCTCTCCAACAAGCAAGCCTTTGTGCCACATATGATCTCAACACTCGACCAATCTCCAAAACTTATCGAGTAGCACGAACCACAAGAACCAATCATCCCCCTTAACAATTTGAGATAGAGAGCGGCTGGACAACAACAAAACAGTCCACAAAAATGCTCAAAAAAACACCCACTAGGAGGGGAGGGAAGCCGGGGAAGAAGATGAACAGCAAGAGCCACTTGTCGGGTTGGTGGACCACAAGTAAGAAACATACCTTTGGCTATAATCCAAGTTGTAAAAACAGCCCATTGAAAACCAACAAAGCCCCCCCTCTAGATTGGACCTTGAACTCCGCAAGGAAGACACATAGCAGGAGCACCAGAAGAGAAAACACTGACAAAGAAGGGGTGTCGCTCTAACAAAAACACTCATCCAATAGTGAAGAAAACATAGCCACCTTCATGCTCTAGAAACAAAGTGCCACACGAGGTAGAAAAACACACATATGGGCATCCAAGTACCTAGGTGTCAGATACCAGCCACAAAGATAAAAGCACTTGGAACACGTTGAAGAAGGAGGCCCTAAAAACACTATTGTAAACACAATAACCAGCCACTTTGCCTGCTCAATAATCCACCACAACTCCACCGAAAAATACACAAGTGCTGCAAAGCCACTTGAAGCCTTCAGGGTGGACCGACTTGTAGAAAACTTGGATGGAGGAGAGAGGACAACAACAAGGCGTCAACAAGAAGTGAGAAGGAGGGCTGGATCAACAGGGAACCTGGGTGGTGATACAATGATAAAGTTGCATGATGCATAAACAAAACATAGGAGAGGGAGAGAGGACAGAGAGAGAGAGATATCAGATAATGAACATCATCTTATTACAGCATGAGGCTTTACAATGGCAATACTAGCCAGCAAATGGATGTAGTACAAGTGCATGTGAATTAGTGTTGGATAACAAGTGAGTCGAAAAGAGTTCCTTATATAGGGAGGCAAGGAACTGGCCGACTACCATCAAGGAGCTGGCCGACAATAGTAAATTACCCCACGACTAGGAAAAACATGAGGAAATATATGTGTTCAATAAAAGAACAGATCCCATAATAGATGAGATGCACAAATTCTAACAGAAGCAGGCTCAGAGGAAGAGGGTGGGACAGAGGGGATTGATATGCGGGGATAGAGTCAGAGGTGAGAGTGGGGGAGAAGGAGGATGGGAGGGGAGGGAGGCGGAGGGGGGTGGGGAGGTGGACAAGAGGGAGATGGGAGTGGCTGGTAGTAGTGATCCATTGGAGAGGGAGGGTGCTGGCAGGGCCTCGCCACCAGAGGTTCAGTGTACGGCCAGCTGGCCTCACTTGAAACTAAGAATTGGAGGGGTCATCTCGGTAGGGTAGCAGTCGCGAAATCGAAGGAGCTAGATGGACCCTCTCGTAGTGACTGGAGGGGTCTATCGCCAATGGGTGGGTGCTATGATAAATGCTCAAAATGGTTCTCTGACAAAACTGAATCCTCATGTACTCTACCAGCGTGGCACACGTGGCGGTGGCGCTTAGCTCTAGTAGTTGACTGAAGGCCTTGGAGTGGACCAATGGTCGCCACTCTCCGACAGTAAAGTTGTCCGTACTCGGGTCCTAGTGCTCGGCTGCCTGAGGGCTTGCCTCTCTCTCTACCCCCTGGTGAGGATCTAAACAAGGACTGGGGGGGGCCATCAAAGGCGGTCTCCTAGACTAGCGTCGAGGGCAAGCTCTGGCAAGGTGGCCTATCTATCTGTAAATGAAACACTCGCCAAGAAGGCCTGGGTACTCCACTTGCTAAATGATGAGGTCTTCCCGAAGGCAAGGAATGGATATGACATGGGGCACTCTCTCCGGCGAGGCAATACAAATGCATAACGATGGATCTTGATCGCCCGTGCAAAGAGACAAAGTGGTTGTGGGAGCATATTCCCTCCATACACTTAACCATTGCTCAAAGAAATTAGTTGGGCTTCCTCCCAACTCATTAGGGCACAAGCACATACAAGGAATTAACGAATTTCAAACCTAAGGTTGCCGGCGGGGTAACACGATTAACTGGCACCATTTTTTGAAACAAAAATCTAGATATGTAAGCAACCGGTGCAAATCTCTCTCGGTTTCTTGGTCCTAAGGGTTTTTTAGGGTGCTCTACAAGCTGATAACTTCAATATTTTCATTTGATTCCTCTAGAATAGAGTTCTCAGACTGTGTGTTTCATAGAAAGGTACTTTAGTGAAGTGCTATTAATCCATGATTATCTCATCAAATCTCACGCTTCTTGGCTTGAATCATAGCTAGACATACTGCTATACTACATCCAAAACAGTGATTATTTTTCACTAATCAAGGATTAATCAACCGTAATCCTAACCTTTGGGCACAATTGATGGTTGAATCTTACCATTAAGGACCTGCCACCCACCGGTCCCTATCACTTCATATTGTAAAAGCCTCTTGTTTATTTATCATCATGCTTAATCCACCATGTTGATCCTCTTTTACCTTAAGTCCTTCAATCACACCTCTCTCTCTCTCTCTCTCTCTCTCTCTCACACACACACACACACACACACACACATACACACACACATCCCTCTCTCACTCTCACACACACACACTCTATCTCTCACTCACTCTCTCTCTCTTACACGCACACACACACATCTCTCACTGACATCACACACACACACACACACACACATCACACACCCACCTCTCTCTCTCTCTCTGTCTCTCCACTGACCTGGCACACAGGAAGGCGGCATGGACATGATGAGGAAAGGGCGAGATTGACATGGATGGCGGGCTGGGGCGAGCGACTGATGGACGGGCATGGCTGCGATGGCTCTTGCAATTTTGGGGAGCCATCTGTTTTGGGGGTTTTTTAAAAATAAAATACCCTAGACCGTCTCGCTTAAGCGATGCCTTCTAAAGCAACGTTGTTTAAGCAACACTCTGTAGTTTACAAGCGTTGCTCTAATAAGCAACGTCATGTAAGAGATGGCAAAAGAAGTGCTGCATATGTGGCTGGTCATGCCAATGGTTCATGCGATACAGTCTTTTCAGCTCGAAAAATTGTCATATGACATTTGTTCATCGCGTAAATAAGGCTTCCAAAATCCATCATTTTGAGCCTGTCACTAAGTGGGGGTTGTGTTGTAGTGTGTGAGGACAGCTATCATGACAAAGCCCAATGGAGAGCAACCACATGGCTGTTAGATAAAATGTGCACATGACAATCTGTGACTACCTCCGTCAGGCCAAAAAATGACCTGGCCGAAGTTGGTCGGATGGAGGCCTTTCTCGCACACGAATGGACAAATCTGACTAGTGAACCAAAATGCGTAGTTGTAAAATAAACAAATACTAAAATTACCTTTCATCACCACTGACTTCTTGCAAGACACCTCCACTACCATATAAGGACTTGCACTCAAACACATGACAATCTAGCCTATGGGAAATCAAACCCAAAAGTAGCATGTTTGCTACTATACTACCCAAGAGGCTTCCCACCCACCCACACCCATCAGTAATTGTTCAAACAAGTAAACACAAAAAAATGAAACTAGAAATAAGAAAATCACATGTTCACCCTACGATCCTGTTACATTCTCTCATGCAAGTCACAGAACAAGGCGGCTCGCATCCTTATGCCCATGATTCGTTGATGCCCCATGCTAGCCCTTCCACTGTCTCCCCCATTTTAATGAGGATCTCATTGATCTTGCGGTTCAACTTTGCCATACATCTGCACAAAATTATGCAATACACAATATGTAGCTACTACTTTTGGTGCAAAAGGCATGGCCACATTTAAGTCCCTTAAAATACGGCAACAATTTTTCAGGATCCCAAAAGCATTCTCTACCTTCACTCTACCCTTTGACAAATTTTTATCAAAGATTATTTTTTCTCATAAGTGTTCTCTAGCCTTTGATCTATGAGGCTTGACCAAGAAAGTAGTAGACATATATGCATGATTAGCCAGTATGGACTCTCCTTGCAATTGCAACCTAGGGACATCAAATTTCTCTCTTCTCTTTAAGTGTCCATAAAGCCTACACTCTTTAAAGTGTGTCAAGTCATGCATCCCCCCCCGGAGCATTGCATACAATAATCCATAATATCTTCTTAGAGTCCGCAATACCTTGTAGTATAATACTAGGGAATCCATGTCTACACATATACTGGGAAGGGAAATACCTTTTTGGTGGCTTCCATTGAAGCTTGATGTGAGAACCATCAACAACACAACACATGTTAGGCAAAGATCTCAATGCATCAAACTCAGATATGATATGTTCTATATGGTCACCATGTGGTACACTAATACCATGCCTCTTGAACATTTCTTGTGTTGTACACAAGAAATCCAGAACAATACCCATATACTTATGTATTGTTGACTCACCCACACCAAATAACTTGGATACGCTAGTGGATGAATGTCCATGTGCTAATCTCGATAGTGCGGAGGCTAATGCAAGCTATCTTGCTATGGGATCTCGAACAGTCTTTAGATTATTAGGGCAAGGCAAATGAGGCTCTATCAATGCACGCAAAACATGAAACAACTTGTATGACATTCTATATGCATAGAAGAACTTGTGCAGATTCTCTAATTGAGCCTCGGACCAAATTTTGGAGTGGATGGCTTGCCAAAAGGTCTCTTATTGTGGAAAGCAACTAATGACAAGCACGTACCTAGTCAACGACCCAAACTCATAGAAATGAGGTAAAGTAGATGAGCATCGATACACAGACATACTTTGATTGGTTCTACAATCCCATATCAACATTAGCCACATAAACACATATGGATCCATGACTAACAAGGATGCAGTTCTATACCTATATCGAGAGTCTTGTTACCTATGGTGAAGATCCAAGCAGTCTACAGAACATTGAAAATAATTTGAGAACATTACCTAAAGCAATGATGCTATTATCAGTGAAGGATATGACAAAGTATTGAGAACTCACTATTCCCTAGCTTTTCTCCAAAAGCTTTACTATTTCAAGTTGAGTAGCAAGATAAGTTTGTTAGCATTTCGTTTCCTCTTCCTCCCTAATCCGCACGAGCTGTTCCAATAATGCAATTCTATTCTCTTCCAGTTGTCGCAATGTTACATCACGCTTCTCTTCAACCTTGCATATAGTCTCACACATCCCCTACAACCCATCGCCCATCATGCGAGCAAAGTTGGCCAAGGTTGGTTTCTTTGATACCTTTGCCTTCTTCCCCTTCACCCCCTTCCAAGTTGACTACATCAGCTACACTTGGCAATGGCTCCTCTAAGTCTGTTGTGTTGGTTGCATGTACTTGTGATTCGTCCTCATCTTTGCTAGCTATTTTAGTTGGTGTTACTTTGCGATCCTTCAGTTGTCGGTACTTCACTATCAATAGCCTCATTCAATCCATAGCATTTAGGAGTACTACTCCACATAGCATCATAAGCCGCATGGAATTGCGAAGTTGCTCTAAATGAGTTTTGCTTCGTTCTTTCTTTCTTGTAAACTTTCTTCAAAGTGTCTATTCTATTCCTCATTTGATCTAGGTTGTAGGTGCCATTAGTGTCTAAGTTCAATGCATTTGACAGTTTCTTCTAGTCATTGGCCCATAAATTCCCCTTCTTAATATGTGACCATACCTCCTCATATCATTTGAGAAGCGTGAACATTGTAGAATCATCCCACACTATAGGGATGACCTTTGCCCTCTTTGCATTGCCAATGTTGCTTTGGTTCACTGTGCTGATATTGTGAGTTGTTGTTGCAATATTACAAGAGTGTTCCATTCGTGGGATATTCACTGGCAATGACACATTCTCTTTATGAGCAACGAACTTAACTTCCTTTGTTAGCCCCCCCAAGGAGTAGTCATCGTGTTAGTAAAAGAAATTGATCTTTGTTGCTCTTGTACCTCGTGGGCCTCTTGAGAAAGAGGCACATACTCCTCATGATCATCCTCGTATGGGCTTTGTACATTTGAAGCATGCATGGCCCGATAAAGTGCTCCTCTCTTGACATAGTATAAGATCTATCTGCATAGGCTCACTCTAGTTATCATTCAAGAAGTGCCAAGTGATACCCTTATGAAAACCTACCTTACATGCACTATCCAAATGTGCAATACAAATAAAAAAATCATAAATCAAGTTTTACATTGCAAAGTCTTGGATTTTCATGATAAAAATAGCAAGAAAGTTTTGCAAGATTTATGCATATATATATGAGGATAAGATCCATCATAATGTCACTAGGTTGCAATAGTTTTAAACGGTAGAAGTCAAAAATAACAATATTTTGAAGCCGAGCAATAATAAAAGGCTCTTGGTAAGACTTCCAAATGTTGCCAATAAACTGTGCATACAATCTAATAGCAAAAAATTATAGAATTCTCGAAAGTGTATGAAAGAAACCACCTGTGCCCTTGAAAACCTATACTATGCAAAACCCAATTCTACAAAGTATAGGTAATAGTACATAGCTCATCTAGTCTAAAAAGGGCTTATAAGGAGAAGCCTGTGTGTGGTAGTAGTGAGGGAGAGCCAGATGATAATATAATGCTAGTCATCGTCCTCTCCATGCTATGTGTGAAAAACCAAATTATTAATGCTATGGTGAGGAACATAATAGGAAGTTGACTTCATGTGTAGCAAAGGAGAAGCCTGTGTGTGCTAGTGAGGGAGCATTGGGTGATAATACCGGAGCAATTGCCTTCATGTGCGAATCGTGAGAGTGGTGAGGAGAAAGGTGTCTGTGGTGGCAAACCCTTCTACATGTGTGAGGGAGGGCAAGAAGGTTGCAACACTCCTTTAAATATATATATATATATATATATATAATGTCTTTCTCCCTTAACGTTCAAGAATCCCCAAGGCATTGATTGACACCATCCCACACACTTGACTTGCTCCCTTCTTCACTTGATTCAATCCACACCATCTCCTCTTGTTGGGAGCGTGGATATAATCCATCAACATCTCCTCTTACACAGCCCTTATCTCTTCTTACACCCACATTAACCCACCCCCATCCCTTCTCACATTATCATTAAACCCATCAACATCTCCTCTTACACACCCCTTATCTCTTCTTACACCCACATTAACCCACCCCCATCCCTTCTCACATTATCATTAAACCTCCCTAATTAAAAATCCACTACCTCTCTTACACCCCCATTTAATCCATCACCATCTCTTCTCTTACACCCACTTACACCCCCATCACCCCCTTACACCCTCATTAACCTTCCCCACCCTCATTTCAATTTTCCATATATATATATATATGTAACTAATGCTACCTCTCTAACCTGCCTTCTTTTTTTATTTTTCAAAAAATATCAAAACCAATATATATACCCTTTTTTTAAATTAAAACTAACTTCCCCATTTTGTATGAACCTCCCTTCCTGCATTTCTTTTTATCGTAAAAAAATATCCATAAGAATATACAATTAAAAAATCATTATCATTTTTTATTTTTCTAGCCTCCCTTCCTCCTTCCTCCTCTAACTTTTTAAACTAACTTTTCTAATTTTTGAATTCCCTTGCTCACTTATATTTTTTATTTATTCTCCACCTTATTACAAACCCCCTCACATCTTTTTCTTCTATTTTATTTTTCCCCAAAAGAAGAAGAAGAAGAAGAAGAAGAAAAAGAGAGCAAAAAAAAGAGTCCCAAAAGATTCAAAGTGCAAAGGCGAGTTATTTTTTTTCATGCACATGTGTCACATTTTTACATGAATTTGTACTTTGATTTACTCCACTGCATCTTTTTGCATCATGGCACATTCATTGGCATGTGCTCTCGTCACCATCTCGCCACCATGTGAGCATTTTCATGCCATGAGTTTCATGCACATTCTGCGGTGGCAATGCGAGGATAGGTGGGGTGCTTTTCCTTTCCTTGAAAATGCATGGGGAGGATTTAGCCGACGTCATGTCGGGCGAGTCAATGTCATCTCACTACAAGATGATGTATTGACATTCATTACACTTTATGGCATTCCATGACTTCCTGCATATTTTTTATTGCTCTAAGATCACGTGGATTTTTTCCACACACATCTTCACCTAAACATACTTTATTTTGACCCTTGGATTGTTCGCATCTCCATCACCCAAGGTCACATGGGTTTTATCAGTGTCATATATACTAGTTACCTACATCACTTGGACCATGTCATGGTGCATCATGAGGAGCTCCACATGCCCCTTATGGCCTCGTCTCATTGGGACCTTTCTAGCTATATCTTGAGTCTTGGGAGGAGCTCCTTTTACCTCACATATCCTTGCCATTGAGCATTGTATATGAGCACCCTCTTTCTCCTATTGAGGAGTATCTTTCCCCTACTACACTGATACATCTTTTCTAGGGACACCCCTACACTCGTTGGATACCATTAGCTCCACCTTGTTTCATAGACCCTACCTTGCATGGTTACCATTCATCATTGACCTTTGCTCCGGCTCCTATCTTGAGCCACTTCATGTGAGATCTTGGATTAGTCTACATCGACTTTCCATGGGCCTCATTGATGCTTCTTCTATGTCAACATATGTTTCTATGTTTCCTTGGTGTTTGCCAGAGCATCGACTCGTCTCATACATATGGGATCTTGGCATACATCTTTGGGAGCCTCTTGAGTTCCCCATTTACATTTGGGATCCTAGTGGATGGGATCAACTTTAGAGATGGGGGAGCACCCCTCACTTCCATGGTCAACACTCTTGAAGGTGGGGGAGTTTCCCTCGCTTCGTTTTTTTTGGTGCATGGGGGATCCTCTTCATTAACAAATCTTACGGATCCATGGACTTGGGTGATGCTCTACATTAACACATCTTTGGCATGATCCTTCCTTCTTTTGGGCTTTATCGACATCGACCCTATCCCTTTTTTTGACTTTCCTCCTCTATTTTGATACTCATTGCTAATATATTTGACCACATCCGTGGGATTAGATGTGTATTATAGGTGGGGAGATGTTAACCCCTTTTCGTACACATAGTTTAGTACTATCTACCCTCTCCACATGATGGTGCACAAACACATATATTTACATATCACTTTGGTGTAGATATCCTATATTTTACCATAGGATATTTGGGTAACATTGAGCTTCATTGTATATCTTTTTGAGGACTCACCTATGCTACTCATCATGTGGAACTTGTGTATATGGGATGATCCTATATTTTACTATTTATAGAGAGCATGGGTGAGGGAGATCTCAATTCCCTCTAGCCCAATTTGTGGATTCCATCCCTTTGTTCCTTCTTAGATTAGCTCTTAGAAGTTGAGCTTAGGATGTGGTGTTTGGGTATGGCTTGCTCACTCTTACACACTCCCCATGTGTGAGGCTTGTGTGCTATCTTCTCATTGCCATGTGTGCTTTTCATTTGCTTGAGCTTAGGCTTATGAGTGAGAGGCGAGCATGGAGTGAGAGTGTGTGGTGTGAGATGTGAGTGTTGTGTTGCTTTCCTTTTCCTTTTAGTTTGATTTATTCTCCTTTTTACCCTCTCTTTCTCATTTCCCTTAGATTAGCTTATTCATTATCTAATCAATTAGACTACCAAAGATTAGCATATTATTTCTTTTATTATTCCTTGCTTGAGGACTGGGTGAGAGATAAGCTCTTGCGTGCTTCCCATGGGTATTCCATCGACTTGCGAATGCTCGGATTAGAAAGAGCTTTGCCAATGGCTTCACATCAAGCTTGTTTCTTTTTTTCGGTCTCCCTTTTTCTTATTTCGGTCTCCCTTTTTCTTATTTCCTTAGCTAGGTGGATGAGTTACTCGTAGTAGAAAAGAGGCCGTAGAACTTTCTAAGTCTTCTCCCATTGAGAAATCCTCTGAGTGTTAACCTTGAATTTGACCTTAGCCTTGGCTCATTTGGTCACATAATCTATGATAATATATCATGCTAGCATGCTTTTATAGCTATAGGGTTAATGGGTCCAACAAAATCCATCCCCCATTTAGCTAAGGATCCGACATACATTATAGCTTGTAAAGGCAATCTGTCTTTTTATTGTGTTATTGTGAGGTGCTAGCACTCGTTACATCATTTGGCATATTCCATGGCATCTCCAAAGAGCGTCGCGAATGGCCACCACAACCTGGCATAGAGGACTTTTTGAGTGGTGATTTCTCCCCAAAATGTCCTCCAAAAACTTTTGCGTGAGCTTGTATGAAAATATCTACATACTTGTCTTCACACATGCAAAGTCTTAAGACATCAACTTTTCTTGTTTTATAGAGCTACCTCGAAATAAGTGTGTAAGGGGTAGCTACCTTCACAAAGTATCTTTTTCTTTTTAAGAATATTGATTCATCCATTAGAAATCCATGGCTCAAGAATTGAGAAATTTCAGATCTTGGCACTAGACTTATTTGGAATAGAGGATTTCAGGAAGGTCATCCTCAACTCTTGTAGGTGGTTCTCCATTATTCAAGATACTTGATAAATGGTCACCTCTTGCCTTGACCCACTTCTCAAAGAGATAGTGAAGCCAAACTCAAGAAGTCAAAGAGATAGTGAAGTCAAACTCAAGAAGAAGCAATAGCCACTTTGTGATTTGTTTTGTGGTACATGGCTTGTTCATGAGATAGAGTAAGGCTTGATGGTCCCAACATAAAAATAAAACTTGTTTTTCAATGAACCATGGTGAAAATTCTAATCTCTTTTGTTGTTGTGAAGGACTCTTGGTCTACTTATGAGTTAGAGTTAGGCACAATCAGAGAGGTCAACTCTATGCATGGTCCACCAGTGTGCCTCCCTAATGTTAGTGCATGAGACGAAGTCTCATATTTGTAGGTCATGTTAGAATAGGACTGAGCATTGATTTTACTTGATTGCAAATGCATAAGCAATTGATTTAGCACCATAATTGCTTGTTAAAGTTCTTTTTACGAGTATTTTATATATATTTTTAGAGTTTTTATGCTTTTCTAAATGTTTTTTGTTTTTTTTTTCAAGATTCAATTTGATTGGTGTCATTGACAGTCCTCTTTTTACAACTCAAGTGCATGGAAATGAAGATCAGTTACCATTAATTGTCCTTTATTACCCACTTTTAACTCTCGTCAACGATTTGAACTTCGGATGGGTAATCAGGATTGTGGACAATCCAAAAATTGGTTTGACAATTTGAAAATTCCAAAGAGCAAAAAAACAACTTATTGAAGATTTTAACTTTTTCATGCCAGTTCTTGTTTTTTTTAAAAAATTTTAAACATAATAATGATGCTTAACAACACCTTAATGCTATGATTTACACTCCATGCTTCTAAAAATAATAAGTACAAAGATTAATGGCTAAATTAAGCTAAGTGTAGCTAAAAAATACAAAAATACTAATGTATACTAATTTCCTAATTAATCTAAAACTAATGCTCATGGTAGTGACAAAAAAAACTAAGTGGAGAGAGAACCTACCTTAATCACACTACTCGGGAGAGCTTTCTCTTCACTCCATCACTCTTGTGAGATAAAAAATGGATCAAATTAACAATAAAAAATGCAAAATACGTTATGGTAGAAAGGAAGCCTACTCTAATCACTGCTCTCAAGCACACAAATCACATACATTAATACTAAAATCTACTCAATACCTTACTCTAGAACACATTTCTCTCCAAGGATTTTAATCTAAGGGTATGATTACAAGGGCCTTTTCTTGACTGCCCAACTTAAGTGGGTGCCCATAGCCTATCTCTCTGCTAGTACATACAAGCCTTATGGCTGGGCGCTTGTTATACCAATGCGATCCATGGCCATATATAATGTAATGTGAAATGCTATTAGGTTAGAGATAGGAATTTTTTGATGTACGAAAAGTGTGAACATGAGATGAGTAGCTGATATACACTAGTGAAAGATTCCATAGAGAATGATGTAAACAACAATGTGATTGCATTGAATGGAGAGTAGTAATCACATGTGCTTAGTGGATTTGGAGAGTCTTGTAGCAGTGGATCTATTGTTAGATCTTGGTCGAGAAGGTTGAGAAGAATGCTAAGAAATTTGACATATCATTTGGTGATACTACATGTGTTGAAAATTCAACAAATCTACATGTATCACGAAAGGAAAACGAGAAGGTGAATTAGCCTTTCATAATGCCTGATATTTCAAAACACCATTCTTTTGTTGTTGATGGGAATAGTGGCTTAGAATAGAGCCCGATGAGGAGTTTTGGATCCCAGCTATTGTTACACCTAGTGCATAAAGAGCCAAAGCAACGTTGAGAACACTTGAAAGTGACTCATGTGTATGCAAGCCTAGGAGGGTAAGATTTCTAGTGGAAATGTTGGGTATACATCCCATCATTATGCTTATATGATGAAAGCAATACAAGAGATAGAGCCCACATGTTTTAAGGAGACATCTGGACATAAGTATTAGAAAGATGTCATGGATGAAGAGATGGGTGCATTGGATCAAATTAAATATGGGAGTTGGTGCCTTTGCTTAAGGAGGAGAAGGTAATTGGTATATAAGTAAAGTGGAATTCAGATGGGTCTTTGACAAGGTAAAAGGAAAGATTAGTAGCCAAAGAATATGCGTATACCTATGGCATTGACTAGGAGACTTTAAGCTCGATTGTTAGAATGACAACTACGAGAGTAGTCGTTGCTGATTGCAACTAAGGGATGGTATTTATACCAAATGGATGTAAAGAATTCTTTTTTACATAGTGATTTATAGGAGGTGGTCTACATGGTGTAGCCACAACTAGGATATGAGAACTATCATGCACACCCAGAGTTTGTTTATAGGTTGCAAAAAGGCTTGAATGGATTGAAACATGCACTTAGAGCGTGGTCAAACAAGACATAACAATATCTTATTACTATTGGATTTCATATATCTATATTAGATTTTTCACTTAATGTGAAAAAGATTGATAAGGACATTGTTCTAGTAGTCATCTATATTAATGATTGGATTGTCATAAGAGACAATGATGTTGACATTCATGAGGTGAAGATAATCCTTAAGAAAAATTTTGAAATGAAGAATTTGAATGAGGTGCAATTCTTCTTGGATATAGAGATGATTATATCACGTGATGAGATTTGGCTTTTGTAGAGACAAGTTATAGAGACAATATGCTTTGGACATGCTGGCCAAGTATAGAATGACAGGTTATAAGCCAATCTCATTGCCATTGGAGTAGAACACAAATTGGTTGTAACAGATCTTTTAGAGAACCCTATTATGTACACACACATTGTAGGGAGTTTGATCTACATGACTATCACTTTGTTAGATTTGTTGGATTGGTGAGTCAGCACGCTCCAAGGAAGCCACACTTCGATGCGATTAGGAAGATCGTCAAGTACATAAAGTCCCCAATACACTGGACTTTTTTACAAGGCTGGACTATAATTAAATCTGCATGTATAAATAGATGCAGATTAGGTAGACATGAGATCTACTAGTAGCTTTATGTTTTCTTTTTAGAGTGCTATTGTTAGTTAAAGCAACAAGAAGCAACCAACGATTACTTGCATACAGAGAGGCCGAGTGTACAGGAGCACTGCTAGGGCAACATGTGACGTAGCTTGGTTATAGAAGCTACTTGCAAAAATGGGTGAGTCCATGGATAGGAATATTATCATTTATTGTGACAACATGAACAACATACAATTGATTAGTAACCTAGTGTATCATACGAAGACGAAGCACATTGAGGTGAATTATCATTTTTTAGGGAGAAGGTTCTAACAGGTGACGTGGACTTAGTATATATTAGCATGCAGAAGCTGACATCCTCTCAAAGGCATTGAATACAAAGAAGCTCCATAGGTTCATTAGCTACTTGGAGTGCAAGATATAGAGTTGAGCTCAAGGGAGAGTGTTTAGATATCGAACCTAGCTAGTGCGAATATAAATGATACACCAAGATAATAGCTCCGCACTTATGTCACTAGCATGATTAGTGAGATTATAAGTGATATGCCACTAGTGGTTTACAATATCTGTGTAGTCATTTTGGTTTACTAGAGTTATGTCATAGTTATAGTGCTAGCTCATGTATAATTGGCTTCATACAATAGAGACCAAACTTTATATGTTTTAGTAAAAGAGTACTTTCCCTTATACCATGTACTCTTATCTTTATGTTATAGTTATAGAGAAAAGAAAAGAATAGAAAAAAATTCAATCATCCATCTCTCTTACGTGTGCGTGTGCGTGTGCGTGTGCGCATGCGTGTGTTTTGCTTGTTGCAAAAAGCTCAAGCTCACCCTCTCCTCAATCTTCTTATCCCATCCATCTCTCTTATGTGTGCTTGTCTACTCGTGTGTGTGTGTGTGTGTGTTTGCTTGCAAGGAGCTCAATCTCACTCTCTCCCTCTCATTCTTCTCATCCTAACCATGAATAATTTTTTTGAAACTCTTATTTAAAAAAAAAATTAAAATTCTACTCATATAACATTTACAACATTTGCTATGCCCATCTAAAAATTATAAGAATCAACCAAAGGTAAAGAAATCCTAAAGAGTCAAGAAAGCAAACATATTAAAATATTTTTAACGAAAACATTTTATACTATACTACCGTCACAAAGTTTACTTTTTGAAAGCAATTAGGATTCTCTCTTCAAAATCTTTCATAACCTATTTTCACAAATTGTAAATTTTGAAGCTAACAAATAAATGGACGTATATTTCAGCACATGCAATGAATGTTTACAAACACTTAATAAATAATATATACCAACATCTTTGTATCCACATATATTTATATGAAACCTAACCAAATAGAAAATGTTGCCAAATTTAAAATGTCAAGAGAAAGACCTTGTTGCTCCACAAGTAACATTTTGTAGGATTACACGGAAGTATACATCGAAGCCAACACTTTGCTTAAAGACATTACTATTGACGTTACTAAGATAGTATTTGTAATGTTTCTACATATCATACAAACATGTTTGCCCTGAAAACAAATCCATTCACTAGTGTAGCATTCAAGCATTTAGTTAACACTCCATCATATATATGTAACAAATAATTAATTACCTTATTTTAATTTTAAAAAAAGTAACAATTCGATCAACAAAGGCATTGCTAGAAACTTTAACATTACTGCAACATTTTAAGAAACAATAGATCCAATGATTTTGTGGACTCCACATTTTAAGAAACAATAGATCCAATGATATTTTGTGGACTCTAGTAAAGTTGTTTGATATCTTCTCTTCTATCTTAACAAAGGCAATATCGAAAAGACAATGTTTTGGATTTGTTTCAAGATAAATAAATGGTTTGAAGAATTCAACTTTCTAACTTTAATTTTGTTGGACTAGGAAGGGACACGAATATGAAAAAACATGGGAAGGGATACAAATGTGAAAAATCACAAATGAGACCAAATTTCAAGAGTAAATTTACAAAACATTAAAACAACGTAAAAAATATGTGGGAGAAATGAAAATTATGATATATTGCAACCATAGCAATAGCTCAATTGGTAGAAGATGAGTGTTATCCCACAGGTCATCGGTTCGATCCTTGCTGACTATGATGCACGTGCAGCCTTATACTAATTGCCGGTGGTGGCATGTGTGAGTTGTATACACAAGCTAGGTGTAAATATTCATTTCTTGTTAAGTTTCAAGCCTTCCTAGAGGGCACTAAGGTGTGAAATGTGGGTTCTATACCCACCCAAACCCCCCACACCCCCCCCCTCCCCAAAACCAGGTACTCATTTTTTTGTTTTTTGAGCCAGGGTCAGAAGCGAGCAAGCTCGTTCTGAGACTCCCAGGTACTCATCGTCATCATACAGGGTGCATGAGGTGAGCACATATCTATCAATCAATTTCTTGTGGATACGAGCTTACAAGGCCTGAGACATCCCATCTACAACCTCGAGGAGCTCTTAGGCCCGAAGCTTGCAGAGATACATGTACTCCTTTCTCAGATCTCTCCCTTGAAAAAGAAACTCTGGAACAGCTTCTGCCCATGGATCGCCCCCCCCCAAGAAAAAAAATCGTTTGTCTTCCTCAGAGGACGACCAGCCATGGAGGGAGTCCCCCCCTACCTCTTTATATATATACCTAGATGAATCTAGGAACATGCCCAAATTCACCTTTTAGGAACGTGCATGTTATATACTCGTGGTAGTCAACCCACAAGACTATATAACTATCAACTCCATTATGCATAGTATGGACTAGATACTACAACATCCCCACTAACGTCATCAGTGCCCAATAGTGGGTGTAGAACTCTTTATATCTCCATAGAGGGACGCAATCTACCTTTGGGTGGGTGTTCTTTTGTTTTACTAATGGAAGGATCTAAACTTGCAAATTTCAAAACCGTTAACCACAATTATCATTTTTCGATTTAAGAGCATTGACCTTGGCTTTTTTATCATACACTGTGTCTGGTGTGCCCAAGCCGAAAGCCTGGGAAGAACCAACAGATTCCGTATGTTGACAGGGCCATCTTGATTTGCTGTTGGAGGTGTGGAAGCTTTTTAATGACTTTCTCAACTGATTGCCAGACACGGCCCCGTGTCTGGCCGGACAGGTAGTGCCACATCATCTCCTTCCTCCTGGGAAGCTGTGAACCAGGCCTTAACTTACTGTGAAATAGCTTATCACCAGATTCAGTTAATGACACTCTTTAATGATACATTTGCCAAGTTATTCAATGAAACATAAATATATTCTGAAGTAATCTGTATCTTACAAAATAGCTTAGCCAAGCTATAACAAAAGCTTTAAAAACAGGCTGAGAAACCACTATAAAAAAGCAGAATAAAAATGTCCTGCATGAGGTACCCAGCTAAAGAGATGAGCTAAGAGCAATTTCCATCCAATAATCCACGAAACTGAAGATCCTGCCTACACGTGGAGGAATGTTGGGACCCACATTGGTTAAATAGAGTAAAACATATATATAACAAGAATGTGCTGAGCTGATCCAATCCTCATGTACACATCAGACATGAGTATGCTAGGCATGCCAGCATGGTTACTGCTCAAAAAAATTTGCCTATAGGGCATCACCGAGAAACTCCTCTGCTTCTGAATTTTTAATGCTTATCTTATCAAACAAGTATGTGTCAAACGTTTGCAAAGTAATGCTATCATTCACACACTTTCTCTGCTGTTGAGATGATTCTTTGACACCCTTAAGCCACCATAGATTTGGAAAAGCTTTCTGCAGATTTATGGAACATGTCAAACGTTTGCAAAGTAATGCTATCATTCACACACTCTCTGCTGTTGAGATGATTCTTTGACAGCCTTAAGCCACCATAAATTTGGAAAAGCTTTCTGCAGATTTATGGAGCATGTCAGTAGACATGCCAATTTTTCTCAACAGTTTCACACAATATGAATCCTAGCCAAAGACCTCTCTGTATTATAACATTAGAATGACCAGAATATCAATTTCATGCCATATAATACATGAGATGTAAAATTAAAAGGCAGCAGCTGCCCAAAACATTAACTTACCTCCACCATTGGCCTGCTTGAATCTGCTATTATTGACAGAAAAATCACCATGAGTTGGTTACGCTAATAGAGTGCCACCAAGCAAAATCAGTGTCAAAGCTGACTCTCATACAAGACAGCCATAGCTGTGCTACCAAGTATAATCCATTGCTGTTGACAATGTTTGGATGTCAATATGCAAGAGATGTGAAGAGACCAACTCCACGGTTGATCCAATGTGCTTGTGGTTTGTCACTTGGCAACTCTATGTACATCACAAAGTTTGTTGAATGACCAGTTGTAGATAGAGTTCCTGCAAGTGTTGCGTATTGTTAGGTAAACTTGTTCAAAGAACTTAAGAAAATATGTTCATGATCAAAACAAGGACATGTATCCACGTTCTTGTTTTATATCTCTCCTTTTTCTTTTCTAATATGTGAGCGTGTGTGAGCACCGAGCGTGTGTGTGTGTGTGTGTGTGTGTGTGTGTGTGAGTGAGAGAGAGAGAGAGAGAGAGAGAGAGAGAGATCATGCAGGTAGACATAGCCAAGGCTTTTGACATAGTGCATTGGGACTTTATAGCTCAGGTAATGGACAGAATGGGCTTTAGATCTAGAATGAAAAATGTCATTTTTTGGCTATACCAAGAGGGAACAACTAAATGCATTTTGGGCAGAGAACTTTCAGCCTCTTGGTGTCTTGGGAAATCTCGTCGGCAAGGTTGTCCGCTTAGTGTGCTACTATATGCCATCGTACCTCACCCAATGCTTCTTTACATGGACAAATTGACAAAAGATAGGCAACTACATGATGGTCTTTCCATGGTAGTACACAATTTGAGGCACAAGCATATGCTCATGACTCATTTTCTTTTTTCCCAAGAATATGAAGGCTCTTGTAAGGACTCTCATGAAAGCACTATCCCTCTTATGATTTGGTTACAGGATTGCATGTGACATCATTCACACCCTCCGTGGTCAGTGGGGGAAGTTACAGGGAGGTTCTAACCGCATGCGGAAGCGGTGGGAAGCATTCTTGTGGCTCTGGAGGCCTGGCCTATTTCTCACAGCAGATAGAGGTGGTGACCCCACTTGGCATTACAGACCACCCCCTCCCCCTGTATGAGATAGCCGCCTCCTCCCAAAGTGGCTAGCCGGAGGAGTGTCTCTTCCCCTTATGATCATTTGGATCCTGCCCTTATATGATTGATCATTTGAATCCCGCCCTTATATGAGGCGAGTTTGCATCTAGCCCTTCGTGGTTGTATCTAGCCCTTTGTGGCTATTTTTCATTAACTAAAAGATCTTTCTCCTGGAAAAAAAAAACATGTGTACACATGCATATGGGAATTGGATTATCGATTATGATGATATAGTCTTTGGGTGTTTCATTGGCTGTATTCTGGGCTCTTCATATGCTCTTATTCAAGATTAGCAAGCTATCCTATGTCAACTACAATGGTCCGGTAGGCCTCTGAATCGAGGTAACTCAATGTTGCAGAGTATTCATTGGAGCATGGTATTTGATTGACCGCTTGCTTTGTCTCGTCCAAGACAGGCCTACAATCTATCTACATTGGGGATTCGTCACGTACATGACATTGTGGATGAAAATGGTTATTATTTCATCTTTTCATGAGTCGTCAGGCAATGTAATTTGGGGATGCATCACAGGCCAATGTGGAGAGTCATTTCGAAAATGATGCAACCTTTTCAACCAGTCCCAATGCTTGAGGAGGCAGAGTGACTTCGAGATTGGCATTTTGATAGGTAGCTTCTAGGATATACTCCTATGCCTTTTTACCAATTGTCTGTGGCCAAGGCTTACTCTTACTGCCCCGTGGATTGAGGATCATGCAAATCGCCTTTGGCATATGTCGAAATCTCTTGCTTGGTAGAATACTAGAAAGCTGCATTGAAAAGAATTTGGAAGAGCGGATTGCCCCTCAAGCAATGTCTGTTCTATGGAGATGTCTAGTTGGGGTATTCCCAGTGGGAACTCTTTTGGCACGGAGGCATATTGCCATTGCATCTTGTAGGCCCCATAAAGAGACAATGCATCACCTTCTTTGGTATGCTTTCACTCTTGGGATTTTCTTGATGATTTGTCCGGACACCTCCAGACTCGTTTTCCTGGGAGGCGTTTTGGGCAAATGTTTTGGCCTTTTGGTTGCCTTTCTCCTCTACTACCAACTTATACATACTTCCTTGACTGGACTAGATTCTAGGCATTGTGAACCATCTACCATGCTCGGAATCAGCAGCTCTTCTTTGGAGATTTTGTTAAGCTCTTTGCTTACTTCCGGAGAGCCCTTTTACAATCCCTCCAAGATTCTCATGAAATCGGAGGGCATTCCTTCCAGCAACTAGAAGTTGTTTCTGAACTAAGTAGTAGCTGCCCCACTCTAGGAAAACTATGAATACATTGTTTTTTCTAATGAGACAGTGGTTTCACTATAAAAAAGTGTATGTGTGTGTGTGTGAGAGAGAGAGAGAGAGAGAGAGAGAGAGAGAGAGAGAGAGATCATGATGTTGTCTTTTGAGGCAAAAAGAAAGAGTAGAACCACGTTGTGCAAATACAAAGAGTAGAGAGAAAAAGAGAAAGAAAGAAAGAAAGATATATTAAGCGTCTACTAAAGACCCAATGGGCCTATGAGACCAAAGTGATACAATAATGTCCATGGCATATCTCATCATGGAACGGAGAGAGAGAGAAATGAAATGAAATGATATATTAACGTCTTCAAAAGGCCAAAATGACCTATGAGACCAAAAAGGTTACAACAATTGGTGGATCTGATACAATGTCTGTGTAAGGAAAGCTAAAAACAACCAAACAACTAACTGAAACTGAAACAACTATGAGGAAAAATACGGTACCAGGAGCTCCTAATGGATAACATCTGGGAGGAAAACTCCAGCAACAAAGGTAAGCATCATACACATCACTATCCAAAGATGTCTCTCATCGGTCGATGGCGGATATCCTCAATGTCCTCCATGGTGAGTACTCTGACTGGACGTCTCCCATGCCGTGCTAGTATGGTCCTGATAGAGAGAGAGAGAGAGAGAGAAAATGAAATGATATATTAACGTCTCTAAGAGGCCATAATGGCGTATGAGACCAAAACTGAGAGTACATCTGAAGTTGGTGTCTCATCAAAGAGAACAACCAAATGAAACTGAAAAGTACAATAAACTGACTGTCTTAAAGTTATAAGAATTGTAAGACTCCTAGATGATACTGAGTAGAAAATACTGGAAAATGTATATCAAGTAGATCCATGTATGCTGATCAATTGAAGTGTTGCCCTCATCATGGAACGGAGAGAGAGAGAGAAAGAAAGAAAGAAAGAAAGATATATTAACGTCTACGAGAGGCCAAAGTCGGCCTATGAGAAAAAAAATAATACAAATGTTCTTCCGGTCATCGGAAGAAAAGAAACAAAAGACAAAGTGTGCATGTGTCTGGATACAACTATGAATCATCATGGATCGGTGGAGCCCATATACAAACAATATAAGGGGGGTGGGGATGTGGATGGAGTGCTAAGGCAAGATGCCTCTCTATATGCTGAAGGGGTAGTACAAGCATGCTATGCAGATCTATGTCTAACTCCATCCAGTGCCATAAGAGAGAGAGAGAGAGAGAGAGAGAGAGAGAGAGAGAGAATGAAATGATATATTAACGTCTCTAAGAGGCCATAATGGCGTATGAGACAAAAATTGAGAGTACATCTGAAGTTGGTGTCTCATCAAAGAGAACAACCAAATGAAACTGAAAAGTACAATAAATTGACTGTCTTAAAGTTATAAGAATTGTAAGTAAGACTCCTAGATGATACAGAGTAGAAAATACTGGAAAATGTATATCAAGTAGATCCATGTATGCTGATCAATTGAAGTATTGCCCTCATCATGGAACGGAGAGAAGAGAGAGAGAGAGAGAGAGAGAGAGAGAGAGAGAGAGAGAGAGAGAAAATGAAATGATATATTAACGTCTCTAAGAGGCCATAATGGCATATGAGACCAAAACTGAGAGTACATCTGAAGTTGGTGTCTCATCAAAGAGAACAACCAAATGAAACTGAAAAGTACAATAAACTGACTGTCTTAAAGTTATAAGAATTGTAAGTAAGACTCCTAGATGATACTGAGTAGAAAATACTTGAAAATGTATATCAAGTAGATCCATGTATGCTGATCAATTGAAGTGTTGCCCTCTCCTCAGATCAAATATCTCCGCCATGGGGTTGTGTAGAATGGAGAGGTCGTAGAAGTGAGGTAGACGCTGTGAGGTGAAAAAAAGAAAAAGAACCAATGCCTCTATAGCCCTTCACCCCGCAAACTTGGAATACAACACACGAACGGAGGCACCACCAGCCACCGGCTGGAACACTCTCTCACACTTCACCACCCAACCCACGCCAGACAAACAGCACAAAACAGGGGCACCATAGACCAAGTAAACACCCAGCACTATATTCCCAGTCAAAACATTTCATACAAGCTTCTCCCGACACAGAAGCCTTACTCACACAACCATAAACAAAACACTCAGACTTGTCCACTGCCGAGGATACACCACATCCCCAATCACCACATAATCCACTCGCCTGCATGCTGTACCAATCACACCAGAATGAACCCGGCCACTCTCTCTTCAGAAGGCGCCCCACCAGCTAACCCTTGAGTCTCTGCAGCCCATCACTTCTGCATGTGTCGTCAGCAGCAGCTACCCATCATCTCTCTCTCACTCTCTGTGCTGATCCTCTGTCACTTGCAGCTTATCTGCAGTGCTACCGGCCCACCAAGCAGCAACACCTGTCTCTGTCTCTGCTTCACTCGGCACCCTGCTCTCTGTCCACTGTCGGCTTCACCTACGCGGCCCACACCAGCCCTCGTAGATCACCTGTCCACAGCCACACGCTGTCCACCTGTCTTCAGCGTCCACTCTGACTGACCGAACCAAGGCCACACCACCTTAGTCCGTCCACGCTCCAGCCTTTGCTTACGCGGCCCACACCAGCCTACGCATCCACTTCCACTGCTCTTCACAAGTAACCTGTCTCTGTGCTGCCAACACCTCAAAGGTGGCCTTTGCTCTCCACTATCACCGGTGACTGCCCCAGCTATCTCATAGGCGACACTCTACCTTTGAAAACGGCTCCCCAACAGCTCTCACGCCAGCCACTCGCCTTCTTGTCTTGCCCTCTCAGCCACCTTGTGCTCACAGCCCGACTACCAGCTGCTTCAGTGGCCCACCCTTTGGCGCCATCACCTGCAGCAGCAGCTGCCCAGCCTCTTGATCACCTGTAACGCCACAAACCCGCTTCTCTTCTTCTCTCACCACGCTTCTGCAAGGCGGCCCACTCTTTGAAAACCACTACGTTGGCTCTGTTGGCTCAGTAGAGCACCTCCGGCTGCGCCCACTCTTTCCTTGCACCTTGACACCAGCAGCTCCCACACACGGCTGCTCTCTCAGCTCTCTGCTTACGCGTGCCCTCCACGCTCACCAGCCAGTCAGCCCTTCGACTAGCACCTCCAGCCCGTTTGCTTTAGCGCCAACCTTACACGAAACACGACTCTTACCGCTGGGGGCTTCAACCACTGCCAACACCACTCCACACCTGGGATTACGACCTAGTCCACGCCGCCAGCCAGTCAGCCCACTGCTGCAGCTTCTCTCTAGGGCGACCTCCCCACAGCTCTGTGTATCCGCGGCTACGCCTGAGAGCCCCCTTCAAAACGGCAGCCTCCTCACCTTTTCAATCCTCCTTTCCTCGCCAGCTTCTCGAACTCGCCTTCTGGCAGCAACATAAAGCTCCACGTGGCTTTCAACACTGCAGGCCACGTTATTATCATCATTTATTCATTTTTTCTAAGGCCTAAGAGATGGCCACCTCCTTTTGATTTTCACCCAATGCTCAAGCTACATTGGCCACCATCTTTCATTGCTCCCATGCTTCCCATATACTCAAATGCGACCTTCTCTAGTACCCACTCCATACACCTTCAAATAAAACCGGCTAGTGCCCATTCATTTATAGGATGCGTACACATTCAAACGACCGAGTGCTGATATCAACTCAAGCTGACCACGTTCCGGACCGGCCTCAAAACAAAACCATCCACAAAATCACTCTGCCAATGCATTCACAGGCAAAACCTTCACACACGCCACACATCCATATATACACGAGCCCAAAAGATCTTTCAGAAAAACGCCTGACATACTTTGCCAACCCCCCCATCTGCTAGAGCATTTATGCTCAGCAACAAAAAACATAAGTCCAGTAGCTATCCACCAGGATCAAAAGGAAACAGCTCCAAGTCACCATCCCATTCCCCAATATCCTTGAAACACCATGGCTGCATCATTGCATACCAAACATCCACCATATGCACCAGAAAATCATTTCCGTCCATCATCTGATCAGCATTCACAGACTCTGACCACACAGCATCACTCTCTTTCCTTCGTTCTTCACTCACAATAAACCTCCTCATCTTCAAAATCCGTGGCATTCTAGCATTCACCATCCAATTCATCAACACATGTGAAGGCCAGGTTCCAGCATCTTGACCTTTATGCATACAAAAATCCTCATCCTTTTCAACAACAGTGTCCACAAGCACTTCCAGCTTAACTGCTTCAGGCATCTCTTCACAACCATTCAGCTCAACTGGCTCAAAATCCTTGTCATCCATGCACTTTGCCTTTAGCATTTCAGCAACACACAAGGTAGCCTTTGCTACACTCTCAACCATATCTGCATCCATCTCCACCTCTGGCTCCTGCTCATCAAGGCTAGCAACTTCCCAGATATCATCCTCAAGCACAATACTCACATCACAACGCTCTTTATCAGCCAAATCTACATGCATACCTTCTTGAATGTTGCCAACCCCCCTGGTATCATCGTCCAAAGACTCCTCAGCACATAATGCATCCACATAATCCATACCATCCATCACAGGTACCAGACCACCATCAAGCTGTCCAAGAAAATCCATAATGATAGGATCTTCCTCCACGCTCTCCACATCTGCATCACCAACCATCTTCACTTCATCACAAGTCTCTACCCCATCCTCCTCCCTTGTAAAATCTGGCAAAAAATCATCCTCAAAGCATCCTGTATCCAGTTCCTTTTCCTTCTTATCATCATCCAATCCCAAGGCATCATCCTCTTTGCTTCCATGTGCATGCATGTCATCCAGATCCAAATGCTTATGATCTTCAATAGGACCTTCCAAATCACTGTCCTATACAGCCACAACCTCCAAATCCAAAGAAGAATCCACTAGCAACTCCTCATCTTCACCTTGTTCCTTCACCTGCTTTAAAGACTTTGGAAAAAAATCAGAAGGCACATAAAACATCCCCCTTTGCACCTGTATCGGCCTTTGAGGCTCCTGTCTAATCAAACTTTGCATAGAACTCTTACCCACCTCAACCAAATTCACATGCATATCCCTTGCAGACACAACACCTTCATACGGATAAATACCCATCTCCATCTGCTTCAAAACCTTGCCTTCCTTTTCCCTAGCAACCCTAACTGCATCATCAAATGACTTGGGATTCTTCAACTCAACCCTGACCTTCAAATGGGGTAGCAAACCATCAACAAACAAGCTCTTCTTCAGAAACATTGGAGGAACTTCCTGCTTCAATGTCATACACCACTTACTTCACAAACATGTAAATACCTTCATAAAATCATCCAGTGATTGCCCATGTACCTGCTTCAAGACGCTCAACTCCTGCCAAAGCACACCAGAATCCTCCACTTGCTGAAAACGCTCCAAAAGGCCTTCTTTCAACCTGTCTAAGGTCAAAACACCAGCATCCTGTGCTTCAAAATCCTTAAGCCAGCTTCAGGCATCTCCCTTCAAGAAAATCTTTATCAACCTCAGAACCTGCTCTTCATCTGTCACATGGTTGCTAATGCATGCCAACTCCATTTGCTCCAAAAAGTCACACACATCTTCACCCTTCCTGCCATGAAACTCCGGATAAGACCACATCATGATAACCTGTAACAATCCCTAAGCTCTCCTCAGTGAAACATACGCCCTTCCAGGCAAAGAACAACACCAGAGCTATCCTCAGTGGGGGCACCAGAAGGATGTGAGGTGAAAAAAAGAAAAAGAACCAATGCCTCTATAGCCCTTCGCCCCGCAAACTTGGAATACAACACACGAACGGAGGCACCACCAGCCACCGGCTGGAACACTCTCTCACACTTCACCACCCAACCCACGCCAGACAAACAGCACAAAACAGGGGCACCATAGACCAAGCAAACACCCAGCACTATATTCCCAGTCAAAACATTTCATACAAGCTTCTCCCGACACAGAAGCCTTACTCACACAGCCATAAACAAAACACTCAGACCTGTCCACTGCCGAGGATACACCACATCCCCAATCACCACATAATCCACTTGCCTGCATGCTGTACCAATCACACCAAAATGAACCCGGCCACTCTCTCTTCAGAAGGCGCCCCACCAGCTAACCCTTGAGTCTCTGCAGCCCATCACTTCTGCATGTGTCGTCAGCAGCAGCTACCCATCATCTCTCTCTCACTCTCTGTGCTGATCCTCTGTCACCTGCAGCTTATCTGCAGTGCTACCGGCCCACCACCAAGTAGCAACACCTGTCTCTGTCTCTGCTTCACTCGGCACCCTGCTCTCTGTCCACTGTCTGCTTCACCTATGCGGCCCACACCAGCCCTCGTAGATCACCTGTCCACAGCCACACGCTGTCCACCTGTCTTCAGCGTCCACTCTGACTGACCGAACCAAGGCCACACCACCTTAGTCCGTCCACGCTCCAGCCTTTGCTTACGCGGCCCACACCAGCCTACGCATCCACTTCTACTGCTCTTCACAAGTAACCTGTCTCTGTGCTGCCAACACCTCAAAGGTGGCCTTTGCTCTCCACTATCACTGGTGACTGCCCCAGCTATCTCATAGGCGACACTCTACCTTTGAAAACGGCTCCCCAACAGCTCTCACGCCAGCCACTCGCCTTCTTGTCTTGCCCTGCCAGCCACCTTGTGCTCACAGCCCGACTACCAGCTGCTTCAGTGGCCCACCCTTTGGCGCCATCACCTGCAGCAGCAGCTGCCCAGCCTCTCGATCACCTGTAACGCCACAAACCCGCTTCTCTTCTTCTCTCACCACGCTTCTGCAAGGCGGCCCACTCTTTGAAAACCACTACGTTGGCTCTGTTGGCTCAGTAGAGCACCTCCGGCTGCGCCCACTCTTTCCTTGCACCTTGACACCAGCAGCTCCCACACACGGCTGCTCTCTCAGCTCTCTGCTTACGCGTGCCCTCCACGCTCACCAGCCAGTCAGCCCTTCGACCAGCACCTCCAGCCCGTTTGCTTTAGCGCCAACCTTACACGAAACACGACTCTTACCACTGGGGGCTCCAACCACTGCCAACACCACTCCACACCTGGGATTACGACCTAGTCCACGCCGCCAGCCAGTCAGCCCATTGCTGCAGCTTCTCTCTAGGGCGACCTCCCCACAGCTCTGTGTGTCCGCAGCTACGCCTGAGAGCCCCCTTCAAAACGGCAGCCTCCTCACCTTTTCAATCCTCCTTTCCTCGCCAGCTTCTCGAACTCGCCTTCTGGCAGCAACATAAAGCTCCACGTGGCTTTCAACACTGCAGGCCACGTTATTATCATCATTTATTCATTTCTTCTAAGGCCTAAGAGATGGCCACCTCCTTTTGATTTTCACCCAATGCTCAAGCTACATTGGCCACCATCTTTCATTGCTCCCATGCTTCCCATATACTCAAATGCGACCTTCTCTAGTACCCACTCCATACACCTTCAAATAAAACCGGCTAGTGCCCATTCATTTATAGGATGCGTACACATTCAAACGACCGAGTGCTGATATCAACTCAAGCTGACCACGTTCCGGACCGGCCTCAAAACAAAACCATCCACAAAATCACTCTGCCAATGCATTCACAGGCAAAACCTTCACACACGCCACACATCCATATATACACGAGCCCAAAAGATCTTTCAGAAAAACGCCTGACAACACCTCCAATGCCGAGCAATAATGGCTCTGATCTGGCGATGGTGAGGATGCCGTGGTTGGGGTGCTGGTGGGTGTGGCCGACGAGCACGAAATAAGATGACTGCTCTATTAGAGGTGACTCCCTGGGAGCGTGGCTGGTGCCCTGGTGGACGATGGAGTAGGTATCAAGAGGTGTGTGGGCTGGGCTGCTGGTGCTGGTGCCGAAGAAATCTGTCAGGATCCTCTCTCTAGGTACATCATGGCTTGGTCTCCTGTCTGTTAAGAGGGTCTCTCTGTCTCCTGAGCTCAAGTAGGAACGATCCCAGGCATCTCTGATCCTCAAACTCCATGGCCCTGCGTAACTGCCCAAAACTTTCTTGAAAGAGGGCAGTGATATCTCCCTCGGATCTCATAATATACTGTACATCGGCAAATGTAGTGCTCCTTTGTCTCTGCCTCCTGGTAGCATAGCTGACAAATGCGGTCATCCGAGATCTGATGCACATATTGCCCTGTCTCAATCCGCAGCTGGTGTGATGAGGTCCGGATCTGTCCAATGGCACAACATATCCCATGTGATAGGTGTACATCCATGTACGTCGGGCGGGTGATATAATCATCTGGTGAGAGGTGTAGAAAATGGCTCTTGTAATGAGCCATTTTCGTGCCTAAGGGCTCAAGGGGACTAGTCCATGTCCTCTCTGTGTCCACTCTAACGATATCCATCCTAATCACGCTATTATGCTCTGAGAGGGTGAGATCCAAGAATGGACAATCCTGGCTGTACTGAAAGGGTGGTAGTGCCTCTATCCGCAAACCATGTAGGTCATCTGAGCATACCAGCAATGAGTATCTCCATCCTCTGCCAACTGTATGGATGAGGTCAATGCCAATCGGGAGTACCTCTGCTGAGGGAGCTCCCATAGCCGCTGTAAAAAGGTAACTGCCTGGAATAGGGCCTCGGTCACTATTGGTGCGCCACCTAGCTGAGCCCGAACAATCTCATGTGGTACCGATGATTTGCTCCGAATCATGTGGGCAATCATCATAATCAGTGGTCTCTCCATTTGCCTCCATCCCTCATCCATCCCTCTCAGAGATCTGTGATGAATGTTGGGCCCCCAAATTGGAGCTCCGTACAGGAGGGTTGGTGTGACAAGTGTATCAAATAGCCACAATTTGGTGCGCGGCTCCTGAAACTGTATGTGTGCACACTGCCTCTCAAGTGCCCCCAAGGCTGCATGCCCTCGAGCTAATCTAGCTGCTGCTGCCTCCTTCAGAGATAAACGCGATCCTGTGAAAGTAACTCCCAAGTAGACATATGACCTGACGTACTCAACCGGCTCCCCTTGGAAAGTGAATTGAGGCTCTGATCTTGTCACCCATGTCTTTTGAGAGAGAGAGAGAGAGAGATTATATTACTGTCTTCTGAGGCAAATACAAAGAGTAGAGCGATCGGCTTGTGTACAAAGGAAGGAAAATAGAAGATCTAGGGAGTAAGATCCTCTCAGTACTTTTGCAATAAAGGCAGTGAGGGTCATGATTTTTCCCGCTTGTGAGAGGGAAGTGTGGATGTTTTTGGATCCCTCAAATATGTGAGGGAAGCATGCGCATACAGCACTGTAAGTGGGCATTTCAAGAGAGTGTTGCTCCATTTCCAACTTCTTGGGCCGTGGGTGCTGCAACCGATGAGCTCTGTCCAAGGTGACTTTGGGAGTCCCCTATGATGTGATCAAGTGTAAAGTAGTTTCTTGTGAAGCCTACCTGCCTGATGACATATGGGCTGATCTGGGACATCATAAAGCTGTCGTGCATAGGCTTCCCAAATGGTGTTGGGTATTGGGTTTTCTTTTCCTTCCAGAATGTGCTATGCATCCGAGTTATCCTTACTCCAAAAGATCTAGTACAACTCATGTTCGCGTTTGGCTAGGAATGCACGCTTCTTCCTGTGGGTCAAACGATAGAAGATTCTGAGCATTTAACATGTTGAGATCAGTCGTGTTCTCTTTCCCGCAGGCGTTGAAGTCGTGTTTTCCTGTATTTATTTATTTTTCAAAAAGAGACTTCTATTAAGTATGAGAAAAACATACAACAATCACAGCTATAAGCCGGAAAAGAATAGAATCACCCCAATATGTAAGGTGATTTCAACCACTGAGGAGCATCATGATGCCATGTAAGACCTGTGGTACTAAAGGAAAAGAAGATGCCATGGTCCCATTTCCGCATAAATATCACACGCTAAGCCTACGCAGAACGAGAGGGCCCCTGAATGCGAGCCCAAGTAGCCATAAGAGTGTGGACGATATCACCCCATATAGTACTAATGCACTGAGACCCAAAAATCTGGACACCCTCAATAGCCTCCGTGCATCTAGCTCTCCAGATCTGCCATGCTGTAATACTGGCAATAATCTCCCAACTGGTGTCAATCCTCTGTCTAGGGGGTGTACAATCAGAGTGAGGAACATCCTGCAATAAACCATGCTAGGCAATACCTCTACGAATGAAAATAGCACAATCTGTACCACTACCCAAAAAAGCCGCGGACCGGACCCGGAAAGCCAAGCAACTGCCCCCCAAGTCACATGCATGGCTCGGCCACTCAATTTGCCCATAAGTTGGGTTACAGGACCCCAAATCTGCTGTGCAGTGCTGCATCCCCATAGACAATGTTGTACGGTCTCAGAATCTTAGGACAGGAAGGTGCTACACCGAAAACTGATCTCCACTGATTGGTGGGGAGACCACCATGTAAGAATAACCAAAAGAAATGAGAGATCTGGCTCCTACTGTATGAGTGCCAAAGTCTATGCCAATATCTGCGCTGTATCATTGGAGAAATATCATAGCTCTCCCAATGAGGCCTGAGAGTAGGGATCCTATGCATCTGTCGAGTGAGGAGAAGCCTGGCATTCCGAACAGTGAAACTGAAAAAAGGAAGGCTTTTCAAAGGATCGAAGGCATCAATCCACTTCCACTCTCCTGGATCCCACTGAAGATATCTGATAGGACTGCCACCATATAGCCACAAACACCAAGAGCCATGAGTCACTATCTGAGGAGAAGGGTCAATGAACCAGTGCTTCCCCGAGCGACCAACTATCCTCACTGGACTAAGCCTAGTATCTGGCATGATCTCCTCCATACTACATCTCCTCAATCTCCTACCAGGCATGATAGAATAAATGAGGCAATCTGTATCCCCCTGGCCCAGGAGAGCAATGACCTGCAGAGGTATGCCTATCCTTGAAAAAACTCCCAGCCAACTCGGATGATAGTCTCCGTAAAGGTCCCAGAAAGCCACTCATGCGGAATAGCTGCATCAATCTGATCAATACGAATGCGAGAGCCCCTAAGATGCTGAGTGGATGCAACTCTCCGATCCTCCGGAAGACTCTTAAAGGTCTTCCAAGCAAGAACCGTGTATGCACATCTCTCCCATCCTGACCATTGCATATAACGAGATGCACCAAGTGGCCGACTAGCCTCATCCCTAATGAACTCGTTCCACATAACAGGTTGTCGGTCAGCCTCGTCCAAAGACCTAGAAAGCCTTTGTCGCAAAAAATATCTCATGCTTCTTCATGCTCTGACAATGGCTGCAATAAGAGGGGAAGGTGGTGCCCTAATATCAGCCTCTGTGAACAAAAAACGTGTGCTGGGCATCCAGTCTCTCCCGACCCTGGGTGTACATTCAAAAATCTGAGACAAGAAAAAATCCTTTCAAGGCTCAGTGCCTAGAAGGAAACCTCTGACCACAAGTTTGCAAAGCAACGCCCTGCACTGAACATCTGGATCGATAATATTCAAGCCCCCCTCTATTTTGGGCTGAATAACTGTGAGCCAAGCAACCCTGGCACGAGTGTCTAAGGTGCCATCCAAGCCCGACCAGAGAAAATTGTGGATCAATCTCCGCAATTGGCCAATGCACGCACGAGGGAAGCACCAACAAGAGGCAATAAACCAAGCTGAGGCAAGTAAAACCTGATTAGCCACCAAAGCTCTAGAGGCTAAATCTAATCTCCTCGAGCTCCAATGGAGGAGCTTCTTCCGGATACTCATAAGTACCGGAGCAAACTGCTCTACTGTGCAGGAGAAATATCAATCCCAACTTGGCATCCCAAATATCTAGCAGTGCATCCTCTGCTGATCCAAGTAAAACCAAGCTCTGCACCCCAATCAACTCTCAGTGAATCACTAACCCAAAAACCAACAGATTTGTGCCAATTAATGAGTGCCCCTGCTGCCAAACAGAACTCCTCTAGTGCTACCCGGAAGGAACATAAGCATATATGTGAAGCCTCCAAAAACAGGGCTGTGTCATCAGCTAACTCAGAGTCAACCAACTCCTCTTGACTACGAAGAGACGACCTCAATCCCAAAATACTAGCGGTGGAGCGGAGAAAGATGCTCATGGCCTCTGCAACTATGATATATAATAACGGGGCTAATGGGCAGCCCTGTCGTACTGAGCGAGAAATCTGAAACCGCTCTCCTCTATCACCGCTAGCAAGAACTCTACTGTGGGCATCACGATACATGCATGAAACTCCCTTGATCCATCTCTGAGAGAAGCCCATATGACTAAGAGTACCCTAAAAGAAGTCCCAATCCACTCTATCATAGGCCTTCTCAAAACCCAAGAGTAGAATGGCTAAGGGCTGATTGCTCGCTTTAGCCCATTCGATGGCCTCCCAAAACGAGAAAATGTTATCAAAGATGGTCCTGCCGTGTAAGAATCTATTCTGAGTATCATGAATAACATCTTGCAAAATTGGCTGCAACCTGATGCTCACTGCCTTAGCGAGAATCTTATAGGCAGTCCCAAGTAAGGTGATAGGTCTCCACTGGCCAATCAATGTCTTATCCGCGCTCTTAGGAATAAGATAAATAAGCCCCTCACTGAGAGAAGAAGGCATAGAACCTGTGTTCCACATCTCCTGCAAAGCCGATGTGATCTCAGCCTCGATCTCATCCCACAAAGTAATGGAAAAAACAGGGGAGAGGCCATCCTCCCCTGGACACTTACCATGAGGTAAGGCATGAAGAGCATGGCTGAACTCATGCATAGAAAAAGGGGCATCCAGAGCGGCACACATCTCCTCAGTGATCAAATGTGGTAATGCATTTCAAACCTTCCTCTGTGCCCTGTGTCTCAAATCAGAATGCGGCTCAGCACTAAGAAGCTGGCAATAGAAATCGGTGGCAATCTGTCTAACCATAAGAGGATCTGAGTGAAGAGTGCCATGTGAATCCTGCAACTGCCTCACACTATCTCTGGCATGAGATGGGCTGTGAGAAGCAACGAAATGTTTGTTACATCTGCCACCCATCTGTGTCCAAAAGGATTCCTGGGCATGGAAATGGTGCTCCGCGTGCTGCTCAAGAGAGTGATGAAGTTCTGCTCTAACAGTACATAAAGAATATGCAACCCATTGAGCATGAGGATGTTTCTCGTGCTCTTTCTGCAAGGCAGCCAATCTATGTCTAATAGCCGTTTCTAAGTCCAAGGCCTCTTGCCTCTTAGACAGGGCACATGTGTGATAAAAGTCACTAATATCACAGAAAGCAGAGGCCAGGCTTTGAGAGGCCTGTAAGAAGTCATGAGATCTCCAAATATCAAGCATACGACGCGATAGCTCTGCATCTGAAACGAAATGATTAGGGATGCGTACATGGAGTGCTGATCCATGGCAATTCGGATCTCTCTAATACATAAAACCACTGGGCAATGATCCGATTTGGAGGTGCTTGTAGCAATAAAAGTATGTCCACCTCTGTCAAGCACCCAATCATCCACATAAAATCTGTCTAACCGTGCATAGATACATCCTAGATCTCTTCTCCTGTTAGACCATGAATAAAGAAGAGTGGATGGACTCCTCAAAATGTCATTCTCATGCCAACAATCTTTACCATGAATGGAGAGTATAAACCTCTCCCAAGACGCTCTTTCAAGAGGATGCACCAAGCCCTCATGTCCACCTCTTTTATCCGTTGGCATCTCAACCATGTTAAAATCCCCACCAATAATCCAATGGTCGGCAAAAGAGGCATCAATGTAGTGAGAGATTTCCAAAAGGCAATCCTCTCACCTCTATGGTTTTAGGAGCATAGAGGTTGAGAATACCAATGCGTGTAGTACCCTGCAAGAAGGATCCACTGTGCTCTCGCAGGCAAAATGACACCATGTCCAATGATGCAAGGCAAGATCAAAGCTGAAACAGAGATACAAACACCACCCTTGGTACCAACAGCCGGTGACCAAAAGGTGTGTCCTGAGAGAAGCTTGCCTGATCTCCCACACTGACTAGCATCCAGTTTATGCTCTTGCAAGAGCAATATATCCATAGGTCCACCTGTGACTACACAATGAATTGGGTTTTTACAATTTGTTTCCGCTGACGCGGAAAAAAACCCCCAAGACCCTGAATGTTCCGAGAGACAATCCTCATAAGGACTCAGAGTAGCAACGACCCGATCTCGTGGTCGACGAAGGAACCCCTTTAGAGGCGGAAGCACATCTCGCATAGGTAAGGGAGGGAAAATCTAATGATGTAAACCTTACCTCTCTCTCCCACTCCGGGGAAAAGCTAGGGCTAGTCCTCAGAACTGGAGAGGTACCATGACAATGCGAATGCGCAACATCATCCTCAAGGGTACAATCATCCTGTAACTGTAATGCAGCATCCTCCTATGAGGGATCCGGATCATGTGCCTGCAAGGCGTCATCCTCCAAAGAAGGATCAACATCCTGTGAGGCAAGAGTTGCATAGGGGTTAGGGTGCTCCACAACAGGGGGTGTGGAGAAAGGGGTAAGTACGGGGGCCCGAGGGTGCTTGCCATCCCTAACCACAACCCAACGCTGTGTGGTTTGCTGTGGCAAAGGAGCAGCTGGAGTCTCCGCATTTGTAGAAGGTCTCTGATGGACAGGACCATGCCACCTCCTAGCATGGCCCCTCGATCAGGGACAATCTCTAGCAATGTGACCTTGTCAACGACAAATCCGACACTGGTCAGGTCTGCCTGCAATCTCCATCCTTTGGCGGAAATGAGATCAGTCAGGTCTCTGAAGCATAACATGATCATCAGTAATCGATGGATCAGGAACAAGCACAAGGACTTGGGGTACACCATCAAGAGTGGTGGTATCGGCCGCGGAAGCTAAGGTGGGAGAGCTCGGGAGGATTGGTACCTCTAGAACCTGGCCAAAGGATGCCCCTATGGAAGCTAAAAGCTTCCAATAGGACCGAGGAAGAGCATGGAACTGTAGTGAGACCGGGGTAAGGCGCTGATCCTCCACCATTGGATCAAAGTCCACCTGGTACTGAAAGAAGAAAATCTTCCTAGGACCAAGAGGAAAGGGGCTACTAGCCAAGGCCTCAGAAGTAGCTTCTGAAGAATGAAAGTCCACCTGGAAGAAGCCTCGCCCAAGTAAACGAGTATCCTGAAAGTGCACAAGCAGCTCCGAAGGGAGAGCTGTTAGAAGCCATTCATGGGCCTGCGAACGAGGGGTGGGAACCATAAACTCTCGCAACAAGGGTAGTCTGGACCTCAAGGTCAATGTCGTGCTAAAGAGAGGTGAGTTCGTCTTGTGAAAAATTGATGATTCTCCCAGCCAGAGGGGGTGATGAGAGATTGGCTATGGCAGAAAAAGCCATAAGACCAATCAAGAAAAGTGGACGGCCGACTTGATTCCAGATAAAATAGCTGCTGAAAAAAGGCAGGAGCAAAGGAAGGGGGGCAAAGGCGGGAGCTGAAGGGCGGGAGCAGCAGGGGAAGCAAGGGCAATGGGGCAGGCGGGGGCAGCAGAGGGGCAGGCGGGGACTGAAGAAGGCAGGGGGCGGGCAGCAAAGGGGCAGGCGGGGGCAACAAAAGGGGCTGGCGGGGGCTGAAGAGAGGCAGGCGGGGGGCAGCAGAGGGGCTGGCGGGGGCAGCTGAAGGGCAGGCGGGGGCTGAAGAAAGGCTAGCGAAGGCTGCAGAGGGGCAGGCGGAGGCAACAGAGGGCAGGCGGGGGCAGAAGAGAGACAGGCGGGGGCAGCAGCGCGGGTTCACCTTCACTTTGCTTTTTCTATCATTTTGTTTTTCGTGTTTTTCTGTATTCGTTGTCATATCACCCATTTTGTGGATGCGATCTTGTGGGGAATTCGACGGTGGAGCAGGTGGTACAAGGGAAGGTAGCATGAGGAGAGTCGTGGATTATGGAGGAGAGCTGTGATGTAAGTGTGGATATGGGCAATGTAAGATCAAGTGCTGAAGTGCGGTGGGATAGGTGATCTTCATAGATGGAGTCAAGATCATGATGGAAATGAATGTGGGTTTAGTGGGTTTTTTATTTTTTGGGGGGGTGTGCGGGGGGGGGGGGGGGGGGGGGGGGGGGATTGGCTGGTAGAGGGGAACAGGAGATGGTGAAAGCGAGAGAGTATGGTCAGCTCCTATGTGAGAGAGAGAGAGAGAGACCTGCACGCAGCAATGTCTTGTACACAGGACACTCATAGATACCACCTTCAGGAGCTTTCCTGAATTGTACAGGCTTCAGCCAAACAATAGGGAGCTCACTGTATAACTCCTTTGGCCTAGACTCTGTCAAGATATGTTTCTGATAATCCCAGCGAGATCCTTCGAGATATAAACCTCGAATGTAACATCCATCATCTGGTGGCTTTGTGAGCATCTTAACTGTTTGACTATCTTTGATGATGAAATTGAAACCAACAGTGTCGATGGGGTATTTGTATTTTCTTGCAAAGTTCTGAAGGGTCCCTGTCAGGAATGCCTGCAAAGCATAGACCTTTATTAGACCTTGCAACTCACATTTATTTTATCCATAAAAATAATACTCAATAAGATCTAGAATACTTCTGATTCCAGACTGAGAACCCACCTGAGGGAAAAAGAATCCGGATATCCAGTACACAGGAGGAGCTCCTTCATCAATCCACTTTTGTATGAACTCTGTCCTCTGGAGCAGATCCACTACCCAGGAAGAGAGAGGCTTCAAGGAAGGATAGGCCTTGCTTGCCCACAAGTCTGGAACCTGAAATTGTCAATTGCAATTTGTGTGTTTTATTTAGTGCTTTTCTCCAAATAAAGTATGGATAAGAGTTATTGGAAAAGTTCACAAAGCCACCAAGGATTAAAAATCATTGGAGAAGATTTCAACATAATCATGAGTAACATCATGTGTGATCTTATTATTCAAGGGTGCATAAACCATGTTATCCTCCATGGCCTGAACTGCTCCATCTTTAGGATTCTCCTTGCCCTTCTGCTGCTGGACTTTTGCTCAGTCCTAGACTTGAAAACCTCGTGTTTTGAGGGTCATAGCAAGACAAACCACGTCCGAGAGATCATAGGACTGATGTGTGCGAATATTTTGCGTGCAAGGATGGTTTCAAACCCATCTCAAAACGCTCAATCTACTTCGACTACCATCCTTTAGAAGCTTCTAGAAGCATGCTGGGTAGTTGGTTCCCTGCTCTTCTTGCATTTAGTTAAAGCGCTCTCATTTCCACCTGAACTCTCGATGACAGTTCACGGGAACAGAATGCTTCAAGATCAACTTCTTGTGGCAATCATCCCAATAATGGAGTGGTGCCTAAATTGGTCTTCCCACCACAAAAGTGGGGCACTTGTCACCATTCTCAACATCTCTGTAAAAGACTTAAATAGCATAGAAGATCAATATGTCGATTCCGTAGAGTTTGGTACTCAACCCAGTTTGGCCCTCAATTTTGAGCCTGGCCATTATTCAGTTCACAAACAGGCAAGTAAGTTTAGACGAGATATCCACTTCCAGGACGGGGATTGGGTCTATCACTGCATCATGAAACAAAGATTGAAAACAAGTGGGCAAACATTGTCCCAAGCTTTCATTCCTTAGTTTTGGCCCTTTTCCAATAGTTAAGAAGTTAGTGATGTCTCCATGAAGTTAAAGTTGCCTACCAGTTGGACAATGCATGATGTTTTCCATGTTTCTTGGCTAAAACCATATGTTGGTCCAGAAGTGTTTGATGTTTCAGATGAACAGCAGCTAGACGTGGTAGACGAAGCAGAAGTCATTGAGCCTCAACAGATCCTTCTTCATCGTTGGAAGTATGGTTCTGGTCGACGGATACATCAATTCTATACGAAATTCTGAGATCGAGGTACCCACGAAACCATATGGCTAGACGAGGAATTCTTTCAAGAGTACCCCCAGTTGTTGGCGGACTACTTGGAAGCCATGAACTTGCCACCAAGCTAACCAGGAGGGAATGTCACATGCACTCTGCACTGTAGTGCATGGTGACAAACTGGCTCATCATCAGCAATGCAGCATCTGTACATTATTAGAACCCAGTAGGATGATATTTGTCGTGCGCCGTGACCCCATTGTATATCCTCAGTCACTTGGAGAGAATCATTCATGCATGTAGAGTCAGTAGAAGCCTTAGTGTTTGCATCAGAAAGCACTTTGCATTTTGCATAACATGCATTCATATGCCTGTGCATCACTTGGAACATCACAGAAGCCTTAGGAAATTAACTAGGATTTATTTGGTATTTTTTCAATATTTTATAGTATTTTATTAGCATTTAATGCCATTTTTTATGACAAAGTTTAATAACTTTATGTCCAATCAGACAACTTTGACCAACTCTCATCATGGTTTGGGCATCCCTGGAGTCCCACCTATGTTGTTCTTCAGCAGGAGTAGTAACCTCTGAGACTCCAGCTACCATCTAAGAAACTGTATGAGCTTGTGCAATTGTTGTTGTTAGAGGAGGACAGGATGGAAGACAAGGTTCCTTCCTAGTGATAATCACCCATAGGCCTCTGGCTATCAACAAACTTTTCAACATAAAGCTCCACAAAGAGTAATTAGACCCATCTAGCCTATCCTCAGTTGGCATGTACCCAAAGATATCTTATCCTCTTTGTGCAAGAAACAAGAGAGTCCCCCCTATGAATGGAAACTGTTTTTGCACTAACAAGCTTGTGAGAAAATACAAGAAAAGAATTGGATTGTGCACACAAGGCACTGAGATTTGACTAGATGTAAGATGCGATCACCAAGGTATTACCGGAAACAAAATGTACACTTGAGTGAGCTTAAACAATGCTCCAGGCAGTTAATTGCACTGATGCAAGAGTGCCTAGATTTGCATTGAGTTCTTGAGTGCCTATGGATATCCGGAAGACTCTTAAAGGTCTTCCAAGCAAGAACTGTGTATGCACATCTCTCCCATCCTGACCACTGCATATAACGAGATGCACCAAGTGGCCGACCGGCCTCATCCTTGATGAGCTCGTTCCACATAATAGGTTGTCGGTCAGCCTCATCCAAAGACCTAGGAAGCCTTTGTCGCAAAAAAGATCTCATGCTTCTCCATGCTCTGACAATGGCTCCAATAAGACGGGAAGATGGTGCCTTGATATCAGTGCTGGGTATCCAGTCTCTCCCGACCCGGGGTGTACATTCGGAAATCTGAGACGAGAAAAAATCCTTCCAAGGCTAAGCGCCTGGTAGGAAACCTTTGACCACAAGTTTGCACAGCAACGCCCTGCACTGAACATCCGGATCGATAATATTCAAGCCCCCCTCTTGTTTGGGCTGAATAATTGTGAGCCAAGCTACCCTGGTGCACGAGTGTCTAAGGTGCCATCCAAACCCGACTAGAGAAAATTGTGGATCAATCTCTGCAATTGACCAATGCACGCACGAGAGAAGCACCACCAAGAGGCAATAAACCACCAAGAGGCAATAAACCACCAAGAGGCAATAAACCAAGCTGAGGCAAGCAATACCTGATTAGCCACCAAAGCTCTGGAAGCTAAATCTAATCTCCTGGAGCTCCAATGAAGGAGCTTCTTCTGGATACTCATAAGTACCAGAGCAAACTGCTGTGCAGGAGAAATATCAATTCCAACTTGGCATCCCAAATATTTAGCAGTGCATCCTCTACTAATCCAAGTAAAACCAAGCTTTGCACCCCAAGCAACTCTCGGTGAATCACTAACCCAAAACCCAACAGATTTGTGCCAATTAATGAGTGCCCCTACTGCCAAACAAAACTCCTCTAGTGCTACCCGGAAGGAACATAAGTATATATGTGAAGCCTCCAAGAACGTGGTTGTGTCATCAACTAACTCAGAGTCAACCAATTCCTCTCGACTACGAATAGGCAACCTCAATCCAGAAATACCAATAGTGGAGAGAAGAAAGATGCTCATGGCCTCTGCAACTCTATATAATAATGGGGCTAAAGGGCAACCCTGCCGTACTGAGCGAGAAATTTGAAACCACGCTCGTCTATCACCACAAGTGAGCACTCTACCGTGGGCATCACAATACATGCATGAAACTCCCTTGATCCATCTTTGAGAGAAGCCCATATGGCTAAGAGTACCCTCAAGGAAGTCCCAATCCACTATATCATAGGCCTTCTCAAAATCCAAGAGTAGAATGGCTAAGGGCTGATTGCTCGCTTTAGCTCATTTGACAGCCTCCCAAAACGAGAAAATGTTATCAAAGATGCTCGTGCCGTGTGTAAGAATCCATTCTGAGTATCATGAATGACATCCTGCAAAATTGGCTGCAATCTGATGCTCACTGCCTTAGCAAGAATCTTTATGCAGTCCCAAGTAAGGTGATAGGCCAATCAATGTCTTATCCCCATTCTTAGGAATAAGATAAATAAGCCCCTCAATGAGAGAAGAAGGCATAGAACCTGTGTGCCACATCTCCTGGAGAGCCGATGTGATCTTAGCCCCAATCTCATTCCAAAAAGTAATGAAAAATAGGGGAGAGGCCATCCTCCCCAGGACACTTACCCTGAGGTAAGGCATGAAGAGCATGACTGAACTCCTGCATAGAAAAAGGGGCATCCAGAGCGGCATACATCTCCTCAGTGATCAAATGTGGCAATGCATTCGAAACCTTCCTCTGTGCCGTGTCTCAAATCAGAGTGCGGCTTAGCACTAAGAAGTTGGCGATAGAAATCAGTGGCAATCTGTCTAACCATAAGAGGATTTGAGTGAAGAGTGCCATGTGAATCCTACAACTGCTTGACACTATCTCTGGCACGAGATAGGCCATGAGTAGCAAAGAAATGTTTGTTGCATCTGCCACCCATCTGTGTCCAAAAGGATTCATGGGCATGGAAATGGTACTCCGTGCGCTGCTCAAGAGAGTGATGAAGTTCTGCCCTAACAATACATAAAGAATCTGCAACCCATTGAGCATGAGCATGTTTCTCATGCTCTTATTGTAAGGCAACCAATCTACGTCTAATAGCCCTTTCTAAATCCAAGGCCTCTTGTCTCTTAGACAAGGCCCATGTGATATAAAAGTCACTAATATCACAGAGAGTAGAGGCCAGGCTTTGAGAGGACTGTGAAAAATCATGAGATCAAGCATAAGACGTGATAGCTCTGCATCGGAAAACAAATGATCAGGGATGCATAGATGGGGTGCTGATCCATGACAATTTGGATCTCTAATACATAAAACCACTGGGCAATGATCTCATTTAGAGGTGCCCGTAGCAATAAAAGTATGCCCCCCTCTGTCAAGCACGCAATCATCCACATAAAATCTGTCTGACTGTGCATAAATACATCCTGCATCCCTTCTGCTGTTAGACCATGAATAAAGAAGAGTGGATGGTCTCCTTGAAATGTCATCCTCAAGCCAACAATCTCTGCCATGAATGGAGAGTATAAACCTCTCCCAAGGCGTCCTTTTAAGAGGATGCACCAAGCCCTCATGTCCACCTCTTTTATCCGTTAGCATCTCAACCATGTTAAAATCCCCACCAATAATCCAATGGTCGACAAGAGGCATTAGTGTAGTGAGAGATTTCCAGAAGGCAATTCTCTCACCTCTATGGTTAGGAGCATAGAGGTTGAGAATACCAATGCGTGTAGTACCCTGCATAAGAAGGATCCACTGCGCTCTCGCAAGCAAAATGACATCATGTCCAATGATGCAAGGCAAGATCAAAGCTGAAACAGAGATACATACACCACCCTTGGTACCAACAACTGGTGACCAAACGGTGTGTCCCGAGAGAAGCTTGCTTGATCTCCCACACTAGCTAGCATCCAGTTTATGCTCTTGCAAGAGCAATACATCCATAGGTCCGCCTGTGACTGCACAATGAAACTGGGTTTTTACAATGTTTCTGCCGACGCGGAAAAAAACCCCCAAGACCCTGAATGTTCCAAGAGACAATCCTCATAAGGACTCACAGTAGGAACGGCCAGATCTTGTGGTCGACGAAGGACCCCCTTTAGAGGCGGAAGTACGTCTCGCATGCGGCATAGGTAAGGGAGGGAAAATATGACGATGTAAACCTTACCTCTCTTTCCCACTCCGGGGAAAAGCCAGGGCTAGTTCTCAAAACTGGCGAGGTACCATGACAATGGGAATGCGCAACATCATCCTCAAAGGTACAATCATCCTGTAACTGTAATACAACATCCTCCTGTGAAGGATCGAGATCATGTGCCTGCAAAGCCTCATCCTCCAAAGAAGGATCAACATCCTATGAGGCAAGAGTTGCATAAGGGTTAGGGTGCTCCACAAGGGGTGTGGGTGAAGGGGCAGGTACGGGGGTCCGAGGGTGCCTGCCATCCCTAACCACAACCCAACACTGTGTGGTCTGCCGTGGCAAAGGAGCAACTAAAGTCTCGGCAACTGCAGAAGGCATCTGATGGGTAGGACCGCCTCCTAGCATGGCCCCTCGATCTGGGACAATCTCTAGTAATGTGGCCCTGTCGCGACGACAAATCTGACACTGGTCAGGTCTGCCTGCAATCTCCATCCTTTGGCAAAAATGAGATCCGTCAGGTCTCTGAAGCATAATATGATCGTCAGTGATCGATGGATCATGAACAAGCACAAGGACCTGGGATACACCATCAAGAGTGGCAGTAAAACAGCCGCCGTAGAAGCTGAGGCAGGAGAGCTGAAGACTGGTACCTCTAGACCCTAGCCAAAGGATGCCCCTATGGAAGCTACTGAAGAAGAGCAGGGAACCGCAGTGAGACCGGGGCGTCGATCCTCTGCCACCACTGGATGAAAGCCCACCTGGTACTGAAAGAAGTAAATCTTCCTAGGACCAAGAGGGAAGGGGCTACCAGCCAAAACCTGAGAAGTAGCTTCTGAGGAATGAAAGCCCACCTGGAAGAAGCCTCGACCAAGCAAACAAGTATCCTTGAAGTGCACGATCAACTTCGAAGGGAGAGCTGCTAGAAGCTGATTTGCCTCACTCTATAATGGATAATCCAGAAAGGTGGACTTGGGACTCTTTTATGTCTCTAGTCCTTAAGCAAGACATTTGGTCCTGGCTGCATCCTTATGATTCTGGCTTTACTTTTCAATCTCACCAATATCTTGGTACTTGGAGCAAGCTAGATAGAATGTATGTTATATGTACGATGATTTATTTTTGCCTGAGATATTGAAAGTGGTTGTGGAGTGGCAGCATGTTCTTTTGGATCATTTCCCAGTGGCCTTGGACATAATGCATCAGCCTGTGGATGTTTATAAAACTTTGCTTTGGAGGCTGCCTTTGTGCTTCAATCATAGCTTTCTTGATCATGAGTTCTTTCATGGATACATTCTAAAATTGATTGATAATTTTCAGCTATGTTTTATACAACAGGGAATGTCAGCCTAGGATTGCTTTTTGTCTAATGTTCAACGCCTTGCTCGTTAGTATGGTATTCATCGGGCCTCAAAAAGGAGGCAAGAGTTGACACTGCTGCAATCTTTACTCGGGGCAATCTCAGACGGCTATATCACCAGGGAATGATAGAGTGGATACTCTTGTTACTTGGCTCTCTCGTAGAGTTGCTGCATGTTAGGAGGCAAGTTATATGAGGGCTAAGTTATCTGCCCGGTTGGAGGCCCTTAAGGATAATAATTGTCACTCACATAAATTTTATGCTCAGTTGCATCCCTCTTATGCTAGAGAGAATACTGTGAGACTTGAAAATTCATTGAGAGAGATAATTTCAAAGCCTCATAGCATCATTGATTTGTGTGTTCAGTTTTACCAGGAGCTTTTGGACACTCCTGAGGTTGCTATCTAATGATGTTCATCAAGCACGCGCTAGTATTCTAGCATTGGTGCAACATCAAGTATTTTTGGACTCTGCCAATATTTTAGATGCTGATATTACAAAGCACGAGGTTAGCTTTGTGCTTACTCATTTGCCCAAGGATAAGAGCCCAGGTTGGGATGGCATTACGAATGAATTGTTTTCCAAGTATGCGGATCAATTGAAGGGTCCATTGATGTAAACCGGCCTCTGTCTTCAGACAAAACCAAAGGGCGGTGCGAAAACAAACTTGCACACAAAACACTTCAACACCATCGAGGACCTAGAAAAGGAAAGCAAACAAGGGGAGCTGGAGTGCTCTTGCAAACAGTACACGAACACTGATTGGCCCCAAAACGCAGTGGCGCCCCTTCCGGTATTTCTTTAATTGATTATAAGAGCTTTGATTACAATAAGGCTAGAAACTCAGCCGTCATAGTAGAACTCCTGAAGCCTGCAAAGACCCTGCATCATAGCTTCTTGTCCACTCGGCATATCCACAAATAAGTCCAACTATTGTTCACATCGGAAGACTCTCTCACATTGAGTCCTGCATACAGAAGTCAGGGCTGCCACAACCATCCATAGCCTCTCACCCTATGAACAACATCACACCTTGACACATCCAGTGCTCCTGTTTCACAATAAAGACTCCAAACTGTTTCCCAAAAGAGAACTCGCATCACAGCATAGCATAGGCATTATGCCCACCCTTATAGTGTGTACAAGCCCATAAGTTTTATAGTACATATTACACTTAGTACTTTTAATGTACTAAGTGCACTATGTGCACTAGAGCAAATATATACGTGTGATAGGGGAGTCACACACTCATACTTTGTGAGTTGACTTATCCCCACATGTCTCTCTCTCTCTCTCTCCCTTCTTCTCTGTGTGTGTCTCCCACATGAAACCCTAACTGTTTCAGCTGAGCTTCTTTAGCTCCCTTCACCACGTGCTGCAGCCTGATTGCTGCAGTCCAACACACGTGCCCGCCTTCCCTGCATGGGGGAGAGAGAGACAGAGAGAGAGAGAGAGAGCAGTCCCACCTTGCACTTGCAGCCCCCTGCCGCCAAAAAGCACACACGCCTCAAGCTGCAGCTCAACCCCCTCCAAAAGAAGCATAGGCACCAATAATAGCATAAGGGCCCCGATTATCCCCTAGAAGGGGTTCTTTTATTTTTAAAGGCTTTTAAAGCTTTGTCCCCTCCAAACCCCTTTGTCCCCAAGAAAGGACTTTAATCACTTGGCCCAAAACTGGTGCCATTCACACAGTCCACCATGTCCTCGTGCACACTTGCATACTGTGAAGAGAAAAACACAGGTTGTAACAATTGACATCTATTTGTCAGGAGATCTGTCAATCTGGAGCTATGCCTCATTCTTGGAAAGTGGGAGTGATTCGGTTGTTGCCAAAGGTGCCTTCTCCCTTTGCTTTAAAACATTCGAGGCCTATCTCTTTGATGGGTTGTATGTATAAGGTTTTCTCTAAAGTCTTCGCAAACAGATTGCATGAGTTTCTGCCGGACTTGATACACCCTGCTCAGTATGGGTTTATAAAGGGGCGCAATATCTTGCATAATACCCTTAATGTTCAAATAGGCATTGATTATGCAAGGAAAACAAAGCAAGAGGTGGTGATGGTTTAGCTGGATTTGGAGAAAGCCTTTGATCATGTCAGCTCGTCTTTCCTTGCTGAATTGATGCATTCTATGGGTTTTGGGCCACGTATGTCTCATTTGATCTACACTCTCAGCCATGGATCTCAGTCTTGGATTATGATGAATGGTGGAGTTATGTCCCCAGTGTCCCTTACTCGCTCTCTGCAGCAAGGATGTCCGTTGAGCCCTTTGCTATTTGGTTTGAGCCCTTTACTATTTGCTTTGGTTACCCATCCCATGCTTACTTTGCTTACTTAGTTGGCTCAAGAGGGGAGGTGGTTGGGCTAACTTTGCCTTCGGGTCAGCAATTGATGGGTCAAGCACTGACTGATGATTCATTTATGTTTCTTAAAGCGAACAAAGCCAACATTGAGAGGGCAATGGAGCTTGGTCTTTGTTTGTGAAAGCTTCTGAGTTGTATATAAATACCCAGAAGTTAGCCCTTCTTAGTTGCACAAAGAGAGATTTCCAAGAGCTTGGTTGGCAAGGTCATGTTGTGCTGAGTGGGACCATTTTAGGTCACTTGGGCTATCCTATCGGAGTGGATGTCACCAACAAACAACTTTTACAATGGATCTCAGGCCGTATTGGGGATAAGTTTGTGAGCTGGAAGTCTCAGGCATGGCGGTTTTACACCCGGCCGAAAGTGGCACAGGTCATTATGCTAGCTATGCTTTCTTATTTCTTGCCCTTACTTCCTTGGTCTCGAAAGGCTTTGACAGCTCTCACCCAGCCACTTCGATTCATGTTGTGGAAAAGGAAAGGCAATAATCTAAGGTTGACTTGGGTTTCGTGGAAGCATATTACCACCCTGAAGAGATTAGGAGGGGCAGCTTTGTTGGATGTTTGGGCACACCTTCTTGCCCGTAGGTGGACTTTACTTGTAACTTGGTTGAACACAATGCGAATCAATACACTTAAATACACTAAGATTTGATGGACACATGCTCAATACAAGAAGTAATTTGCTGAATTGACAAACAAGAGACACAATGAGCCGGAACAGCTGGCCCCTCCCTCAAATAAAGTATATTGATCTTGGGAGAATCAAGTATATAGTGTCATGGGCATTTCTGACTAGATTTCCATACAAATGCATATGAATACAGTATTGCAAACAAGTGGTTGTTGATGTAGACTTGCAACTCACATTACCCTCTCAAGTGTCCATGTTCCCTACCATCTGCTCTCTATTGTTCCACCAACACATGGTAGCAACAATCTGCAAGAGAGTACGTAGGACAATCTACAAGAGAGTACGTAGGTATGCGATCTTGTAATCCGGTTCCTCTCTCCTGCTACTTGCTTCCATATTTAAGCATAAAAGATTACCAATTGCAAGAAGAGTCGATGACAGCGGAAGTCTTTGCGATGGAAGTCCTTAGAGTGATGAGATCTTCGATTTGTCGCATTTCTTCGCGACAAAAGTCTTCAAGAGGATGAAGGGAACCCTGGGAAAGCTTCCCCTATGGTTCAACTTGAGAAAGGAGGGCTGAAATTAGGGTTTTTAGCAAAAAGACCAAAAATTACAACAGTAAACAGAGCTGTTTTGCTGAATTTCAGTCATTGGGAGTGTGTGGGAGAGTGATTAGCACCCGGAAACACTCTTGGAAGCTTGGATATGGAGCTGGGAAGGAGAAAGTGCAGAAAATACAGCCCAAATGCCCTCATGAAGGAGGCGCCAATCTCTAGAGAGAGGAGGAGGAGTGAGGTGGTGAGTTGTCCAGTGTAGGTGGCAGGCAGGTGCTTTGTGGAGCAAGCTAGAGTGGACACATGGCTGGTTACTTCCTTTGTACAAAGGGGATAAGGTTTGGGCAGTGAACATTGGGTTTTGTCCACCTCGGGACATCAATGTGTGTGAACACCGGGCTGATCATAATTTATAAATGAGTTTTGGTCATCCAAACTTAATGAAGTGTGTACACACTCACTTATAAATTAGTGTTAACTCCTAAGGCTAGGTTTATGACCAATACTTACCACCTGTCACATGCCACATAACCATGTCAGCAGACACTTTCACACGCACAATTTGCGGGCGGGCGTCCCCTTACCCGGAACTACACATTGGTCAAACAAGCATGAAAACAACATGCAATTTCAATTGCAAGCAAGCACATAAAGATGCTATGCAATGCAGCATTGGTATGGACAATCCCCGTTCATGAGATTATACCAAAATAGATGTGCTCCAGGCAAGTACACGAGGTACCAGACCCAATGGAGCACCAATCCACCAGGCAATTCCGAGCATGTACACAGAGGTACAAGTCCCAACGGAAAGCCAAGTCCACAGTATCACATGAGTGGCATCAATCCCCGGCATATACAACTGCCATGGACACCAATCCAATGTACATACATGATGAGAAAGCACGTGTGGACCAATTGGGTGGCCAAATGGTGACATTACTTCAGCCTATGTGTGTTGATTCCTAGCCATGGATAGACATGACTGTTGCATTTTTGGAGGATGTGGGTATTGTGCATGGGAAGACCCGGATTGTTGCATCTTGGTGGGATGTTCTAAATGCTTCACAATCTGTGTGTATCTGCTTCTCCTCTGCTGGATCACTTGGTTAAATCATGGTAGGAGGTGTTATGGTTCACTTCTTGGAGACCTCCAGTTTCTCGTCGAGATGAGAACTCCCTCCTTGAAGAGGTATTGGCCACCTCTTGTGTGATTACTTGGCCAGAGAAGAATAGTTGCAGACGGCAATTCAATCGTATGGCAAGACTGGGTGTTGTGAGGATGTCTGATACTTTGTTGCTTGGGCGGCTGCGAATGTTATCATTCCGCCGTGCGTCATCGACACTCTTTTAAGTGAGGGGGGGGGATCCATCTTACTCGACATGTTCAGTTACTTTTCTATGTGTGTGAGTGTCTCTGCTCTCTGGAGAGTAATTCCCTGCCGTGTAGGGGCTGGGAGTGGGATGGATCTCTGGAAAAATGTAGTAATCTGCGTCTGTCGTCCCCCCTCTGGAGCTGTCTGAGCCTGTAATGATGTCTCTCTGTGGCGCTGTATGTCTAGAATGAATCTCCCCAGTATGCGCTGGTCTGCTGCCTCAAAGATCTGGCGTAGGGAATGTGGCTCTCTGAATAAAATGGGATATCTCTCTCTGATGGCTGTATATGCTCTGCATCTCCATACATAACCTCACTCTCCACCTCCTCTCTGCACAATCTGCATACCCTCTCCTCTCGGGGGATCCGTGCTGCTCTGCCAATCTCAATCTCCAATCGGTGTGATGAAACTCTAAGCTGACCAATAGCCACTCGGGAGCCGTGTGGTAAAAAGCCCTCCATGTATCTAGGCCTCTCTATAAATCCATCATCAGTGATACTCATGAAGTGATCTCTGTAGTATAGCATCTTCGGTGGAAGAGGCTGTGTAGGCGATATCCATGTCTCTCGTGTATAGAGCTGCCATAGGTCCTGTCTCAATACTCTGTTCCTCTCACTATGAGAGAGGCGGATATGTGGTGCATCCCTGTCATATTGGAATGGTGGTAGATGATCCATGTCTAGGCCATGCTGTGAGAACCAATGTGTGACTTGTGCATACCATGATCCTCTGTCTCCTGCCTCAGTCAGCTGTCTAGATGCCTCAAAAGCTCTGTATGACAATCTGTCCTGTGGCATATCTCTGAATCTGTCTAGCAGACATATAGTTTGAAATATGGCCTCTACCATCATAGGAGGCGCAGCAAACTCTGCTCGGATAATGTCATGAAGTACTGACGGTTTGCTGCGTATCATGCGTGCCATCATGAGGGCCTGTGGTCTCTCTATGTGTGTCCACCAATGGGTAGCAAGGCCTGGCGCCCATACCGTTGCTCCATACATCAATGCCGGTGTGACTAATGTGTCAAATAGCCACCCCTTCGTACGGGGCTCCTGAAAATGCGCCTGGTGGCACTGTCTCTCTAGCATAGCCAATGCTGCATATCCCCGTGTCAATCTAGCTCTGGCTGCTGAACCCATGGTGAAGCGTGTGGCTGCTGCAGAGAAGGTAACCCCTAGGTACACGTATGATGTCACCACCTCCACCTGGCATCTTGCGAGAATGAATGTCAGCTGACTCCTGCCCTGTCTCGATGTATGAAAGACAATAACCTTGGTTTTCCCAAGGTTCACAGTAAGACCCCTCTGTGTGCAGAAATCATCGATTGCATGTAGATGTTGCTGTAGACCACCTGGAGACTCAGACACTAATACAATATCATCAGCATAAAGCATAATATGTACTGAGGTGCCTGCTAAATCAACTCCATCACCGCCTCCCCGTGTAATGAAGTCAGCCACCTCATCAATGTATAACCCAAATAGCGTGGGGGAAAGTGGGCATCCTTGCTTCACACCAATGGTGCTAGCTATAGTCTCGGACATACCTCCTGGACATCTGACTCGCCCAAAAACCTGCTCATATAATGCATAGATGTCCCATGTCATATCTGCTAGTATGCCAAGAGACTGCAGGCGCTGAAAGAGCCTCTCTTGTGGTACTGTGTCAAATGCCTTGCGGAAATCCACAAAGCAGCAATAGAGCTTTCTCTTCCTCACTCTGGCCTGATCAATCATACATCTCAAAGTGAATACATGGTCAGTGGTAGAGAAAGCTCTCCTAAAGCCTTCCTGCCCTGATGAGCGTAAACCTGCTCGCTCAGCATATAAGCTAAGCTCTTGCTCCAACACTGCACCATAGAGTTTGGCCAGCACGTGGCCAACCATAACCGTCCTGTAGTTGCTCGGATCGAGCATATCCCCTGTTTTGTGAATCGGCACAATGGTGTGCATCGTCCACTCCGTAGGCAAACCCTCTTCTAGTGCCCTCTTAAACAGGTGTGCAAGAAAGGAGCCAAAGAATCTATTGCATATATGAGATGCTCACCCTGCAGGCCCATATGGTCGGCGGCCCGTCCATGCTGTAGGCGGCGGATAGCTTCCTGTACCATCGAGTGGGTAAAAAAGCTAGATGTGGTAGGTCGAGGCTCCTGTGGCTGAGGTATAGGTGGCTGCTGTGGGGCGTGGTATAGGCCCTCTGCATATGTGTGCCCCGTCTGTGGGTCTGCAATAGGTGTCGGTGTCTGGGGCTCTCTGAAGTGCCGCCATGAGACAGGGCTATCTCTACTCATGAAGAAATGAAAGATCTCTAGCTCCTGTATCTTTGCAAAGGCCCGCCTTTTGCGGCGAGTAAGTCTCCTCATCTCTCTCCTCGACTCTTGCTCTGTGATGGCTCCCAAGGCTCTCTGTATGCGGAGCCGTGAGTATAGGGCTCTGCACTCGTCATCATACCATCTGTTCTGGGACATAGTCCCAGATCTCGCAGGCTCTCCTGAGTGGACACGATGTGGGAAGCTCTGTAATGCAGCCGTGTGTAGGAGTGATGCCAGCTCGGCTGTAATGGTATCCATAGGTGCCAGGGGATCCATGAGTAGGAGCCCATCCTCTACTCTGCCAGTGTATATGTCTGCCATGTCATGTGTGAAGTAGATGGTAGTGTGTGGCATCGGTATGTGGGGGGCTGGTGATACTGGTGATCCGGCTAGTGAAAATGCCAAGTATGTATGATCTGCCCCAAAAGAACGAGGTGGAATGGAGAATGAGGTGACAAGCTGTGATGCGTCCAAAGACCCCATAATGTAGTCTACCACCGTGCCTCTGGTCCGTGTATGACCCCCATGTGGGAAGCATGTCAGCCCTCCTGATCCTGGCCACTATAGCATCCCGTTATAAATAACGAGACGATGCCTGGCTCCCAACTCTAGTAAGGGTCCCCATAATGTCCTCCGTCTGGTCAGGTGTCCTCTGATGCCCAACTAGCCCCTATCTCCTCTGATGCCCGACTAGCCACTCTCTCCTCTGGATCCACAGGGTGGAGGATCTCCATGTCATCATAATCATACACCTCACACTATCTGCTCTGTGTGTGGGCATTGAAGTCGCCCGTAAGAAACACTTCCCCTAGTGTAGAATAATGCATAATCTCCTCTGACAGACAAGTGTATGGCGAGGCTCCTGTCTCCTCCTCTTGTGGCGGCATGTCCTCTGTAATGACATAGGAGGATCCTGATGGAGAAAAGTAACATAGAGCTATGTATATAACCCTGTCCTATGAGAGCTGTAAGCTGATCCACATGTATCTCGCCTTTGGATCCTGTGCTATCACTCTCAGTCTCCCCTGTAGCTCCCGTCTGAATAGAACTGCTACTCCCCTTGACCCTCTCGAGGTACCCTGGCGTGTGGTCCTCCTGTATGCTGACTGCCACTGGAATCCCTCTACTCGAGGTAGCCCTCTCTCTGGGCTCTGATGTGTCTCTGTCAGAAGTATGATGTCTCTCCCCACCATAACATGCTCCAGTCGTCCAGGCTGCACCCATAGTGAACCATTACAGTTCCATACTGCCATGTGTATCTCTGTCAGTGGCCTGGTCTGTGTCCCATAGCCCCCAAACCGCTAATCCATGGGCCGGCCATCAATGATGACCCGACCATCGAGAGAGAGAGAGAGAGAGAGAGAGAGAGAGAGAGAGAGAGAGAGAGAGAGAGAGGAAGAAGAAGAAGAAGATTGTATTATTGTCCGCTGGGGGCCAAATATGACCCATGGGACCAACAAACTAGTATAAGACAAAAAAAAAAAAAGTCTCCTTTTGTTACTATGAAGGGTAAAACTAGAGAGAGAGAGAGAGAGAGAGAGAGAGAGAGAGAGAGAGAGAGAGGTTCATGTGGAATACCTGGTTATTAAAGATGCTGTTGCAAAGCATTTCCAAGTCAGGTGACATCATTACCAACCCCTTGAGTGCTTTTAACGCTTCTTTCAATGTTACCTTCATGGTGTTAAGCAAACCATTGTATCGAATGCATTCTTGTGTTAGAACTGTGTTCATACTTTCTGTGTACATAGTTGGATAATTCTGTAGAACAGCTTCAACATCAAAGGTGGGAGGTAGCTTTGCAAGAATGTCTTGACAAGACTTCTCAATGGTCTCCTCCCGTGACATTCCCCCAGTTCCTGAAGCTCTTTCCCTTGGTTGGAATGATAATAATGTGTTAAAAACATCATAAGACTCATTCTGATCACATGTGATATCAGCGTTCTCATGAAGGCCAAATATCTCTGGCTTGGGCACAAGTGGAAGATCTTTGACATAAGAAACAAAGCCATTTACATTTGTTGCCTCGGGGACACAATACACCCCTGACTCACTGAAGCAGTATTTTGTTTCTGTGATAACCTGGCCACAAAAGACACCACTTAAGAATGTTAGTTGCTTCCCGTATTTTAATTCTTTGATGAATTATATTGCATTAATCAATATCAATATTTATCTGCAGTTTCTCTATTACAGTTAAACCGGTTAAGCATGACATGACCTCCGGAATTATAAACTTGAGTAGAAGATTATTAATCAATCTCCTATCCTTGTCGTCTGTTACACGGCCACCATAGTTGATTTCTCCACACAGAAACCGAATAACCTGGATACTCAATCGTATCATATCAGTAGCAAAATCAACAATTTTCTTGATCTTTATTATTTAAACAATAAATTAAAATTAAAAACTGGATAGTAAAAGTTTATAGAAAATCTGTTTTACCTTGTAAGGAATTGCATCATATTCATTGAGAAACATCCGGATTTGAGTTTGGCATACGGAGAGATCCCCATCTGTAAACTCATACCTTATATTCCAGCCTAAAGCCCCAAATTTTCTTCTCTCTTGAATTACAGCATGGAATAAGCATGTTGCAAACAGGAACTTTTTCCATTCTTCTGGCTTAGCACAATCATTTACAATCTTGTCTGTGTATCGGAGGTATGATCTTAGAAGGTTTGACTTTAACCCTTTTGGGGGTTCTAAAGTCATTTTTACACCATTTTGGAGTATTGAAACAGGAAAATCTGGGCTGGGCATGCTAGTCAGCCAAAGGCGGAAGTCTTTGTGCACCTGAATGAACAAAGAATCATATTATAATAGGTTTATAACGTGCATTCAACTTAAGAGGGAGATTAATCTATTAAACTCTTGTAAGTGGAAACATGACCCATCCTTGTTGATTTTTAGTAGGAAACAAAACCAAAGTTTAAGATTTCAATTCTGAGTCAATGAATATTACACGTACCTTCTCTGGGTCGATGTTGTCAACAATGCGCTCAAGAGCCGGCATCCATGATTGTGATAAGTGACAGTTTTGAAGGCAAACCCACATCCCACGCTCCATCCCTAGTTCAAGAAGCCTCTCTGCTTTGGGTCCCTGACCTTGTCCTAGGGAAACCTAGAAGTACAAAACAAAAAATAGAAAAGGTAAACCACCACACCAAATGGCTGCTCTGTGCTCATCTTACTCAATTACTATTGCTTGCTATGTGTTGAAAGACTAGATAAAGAACACAGAGCTTGGGTAGTGAGATCAAAACCATGGTTAAGAGCTTTAGAAAAGCCTTCACCTTCATCTTAGCCTGTCTTGCTCTGGCCCGCCTCTTTCTAATTGCTTTTGTGCCTGTTCCCCACAAGACTTTCCATGGATTTGATTCCCGTCAGCTAAGCGACTATTGGTGGCAAGCAGCCACAACCCTAGTGCACGACTTTCCTGAAGAAATTCAGCAGCCGCAGCAGATGACTTATGAAATGCAACAGGCAGAGTAACAGATTCAGCCCTAAACTCAGCCATGGTATGTTGGACAGCCGTCAAATGCTCAGGTGAGAGGAGGAGTTTCCAACATGTTTGCTGTCTTGGGTGTGGAACAATCCACTTTTCAGCTGTTCCCTCCTCAATATACAGTGTCTGTACACCCACAACTTCTAGCACGTATGCCGTCTCCACAACCTAGTCCTCCTAATGCACCAGTTTCCGATCCTTCATGCAACAATTTCATGCAATTGTACTCCATCACCAGAGGCACCTGGGGGACTATAGGTCTCAGGGTTCTCCAACAACAGCATCAAGACTCCCCAAGCATGTGTCATTCCACTCGGAACCTTTTTCCGCCCTCAAGTAAGAGTGTAAGGAGGTCCATATTGATATCTGGCTAGGCAAGCGGCATGGGACACCTAGGTAGAACATAGGTCAATGCAATGCATCATTCTACACCAATGTCCCTTCATCAGTTGGTAACTTGATTATTCGGTTATAGTGTTGAAAATGGTTTTTTCCTATTTTGTGAGCAATTTTTAACCATGTTAGAGAATGTATCCAAATAAGAGTTCTGTGAGAGACTTGTAGCATTTCTAGAGTAGAACAACTTTGTCTTTTCGCGTCTGATCTAATTCTTCCGCCATGGTCCCCAAACAAAGGTCCAAATTTGCTACATAAGTTTTTTGGTGTTGATTGTATCGTGTTTTGCCATAGAACATGTTCATACAAAACAAAAAGAGAGAGCACCAATTCTTGCCAACTTGCAGGTCACAGTGAAGGACCGGGTGTGCGTCTGCTCAGATGAGTTGAAAGACCTCTTGCTCAAGAGTCCAATTACTTACTAGCTTGCCTACAAAGCCGCAGCCAAAATAAAGAACAATCTCTTTTGTGGAGAATTCTTCTCTCTCTTGTGATTTGCGTCATTTGATGACTCGTGACATTGAGGTTTCAAAGATTGATTTTTGCAAATTGTGTAAAATTTTCAAAATCTCTTTTGAATCATTTGTCATAGTTCTCCCAGTGTGGCCTAATCCACTTCCTAAAAACTCCCGATCACGGATCCCAATGAAGATATCTGATAGGACATCCACCATACAACCATAAGCACCAAGAGCCATGGGTCACAATATCAGGCGGAGGGTCAACATTTTGCCAAGCATAATCTCCTGCATGTCACATTTCAACAATTTCCATCTTGGTTGGATAGACACACAATCTCAATAAAAACACAATCTCCCTCCTCATCCTGATCCAACGAGGCTAACACTTGTAATGGCACTCATCCAGGAGAAAACTCCCAACCACCTAGGATGATGCTGATCGTGAAACATGCCAATAATCTTCCCATGAGGTGTAGCTACATCAATTTGATCGATCTGTCTAAGACTCCCTCTAAGGTACTGGGTAGATGCTCCTCTGCGATCCTTAGGAAGACTTTTGAGAGTTTTCCAAGCAATAACTGTCAATGCACATCTCTCCTAGCCTTGCCAGTGCATATATCAAGATGCACCCAAAGGTTGCCCACCTTATCTCTAGTAAGGTCATTCCACATAATGGGCTGTATATCAACCTCGTCCTCTGATCTAGGAAGCCTTTGTCTCAAAAAAAGGTCTCGTGCTACTCCAAGCTCTGATAATGGCAGCTACAAGTGGAGAGGAAGGTACCCTATACTCTACCTCAGTAAAGATGAAACGTTATGAGCATCCAATTCCCACCACCACGAGGTGTATAGCCGGAAATGTGAAACATAAAGAAATTCTTCCAAGATTCAATGCCCAAAAGGAATCCTCTAATTGCTAACTTGCAAAGCAATGCTCTACATTGTATATCCGGATCTACATTATTCAACTCCTGTTGTCTGGGCGTGTAACAGCCTCCCAAGCACCTGTGTGTCTAGTGTACCATCCAAACACGACCAGAGAAAGTTACAGACCAATCTCTGCAATTGGCCAATGCATCCACAAGAGCAACACCACCATGAGGCAATGAACCAAGCTGAGGCAAGTAGTACTTGGTTAACCACTAAGGCTTTGGAGGCTAGATCCAATCTCCTTCGATAACCACCAAGGCTTTGGAGTAGAACTCTAATGAAGAAGTTTCTCCCTAATGCTCGTAAGTACTGGTGCAAACTGTTGTGCAGGCGATATATCAACCCCAACTTGACACCCCAAATGTCTCGCAGTACACCCTATGTCAATCCGAGTAAACCCGAGCTCTGCATCCCATTATCTCTTTGCGAGTTACTAATCCAAAAACAGACTCACTTATGCCAATTAATGAAAGCCCCCCTTGCAGAAAGGCAAAACTACTCCAATGCAATCCAAAAGGGACATAAACATGTGTGAGGCCTCGAGGAACATAGCAATATCATCAACAAGCTCAAAGTCCAAAAGCTCATCCTCACTGCGCAAGGGCAGACTCAAATCAGAGACTCCAACAATGGAGTGAATAAAGATGCTCATAGCCTCGGCAACGATGAGATATAACATGGGGCCTTCAGGGGCATTATCCTTGTCGTACATAACGAAAGATCTGGAAGCGATCACCTTTACCACCATATGCGAGCACACTACTGTGAGCATCCCAATACAAGCATGAAACACCTTTGATCCAGTCTTGAGAGAATCCCATACTTCTAAGAGTTCCTTAAAGGAAATCCTTATCAACTCTATCATATGCATTCTCAAATTCTTCTCAAAGTTCAGCAATAAGATGGCTAGAGGCTGGTTTCTTTCCTTAGCCCATTCAACTACCTGCCAAAAAGAGAAGATATTATAAAAAATGCTTCTTACTTGAAGGAGCCCATTCTGCATGTCATGACTCACATCTTGCAATACCAACTGCAAGCCCATGCTTACTGCTTGGCAAGTATTTGTAGGAAGTCCTAAGCAATGTGATAGGCCTTCATTGATTGATATTCGTCTTATCACCACCTTTTGGGACAAGGTGAATAAGACCCTCAGCAAGAGAACAAGGCATACTTCCTGTGTTCTAGATTTCCTGAAGGGCCATAGTGGTATGCTTCCCAAAGTCATCCCAAAATGTCATGAAAAAAGCGGGGGTGAGGCCATCATCCCCTCGATACTTACCCTGAGGTAATGCATGGAGGGCCTACCTGAACTTCTCACCGGACAAGGGGGCATCAAGTGAAGTACACATGTCCTCCGTGACCATCTGATACAAAGTAGCCCAAACCTTCTGCCCTCTCTAACCCTCTGGGGGGTATGGGGCTCTGTGGTAAGAATCTGGCAATTAGAGTCAGAGGCAATCCGTCTCACCATGACACGATCGGAGTGAAGTGTGCCTTGAGTATCCTGCAATTGTCTAACACTTTCTCTGCTATGAGATGGGCCATGAGTAGCAAAGAAGTGTTTATTGCATCTGCCAGTCCAAAATGACTCCTAGGCATGGTAACGATACTCCGCTTTTTGCTCCAGGGAGTATTCAAGCTCAGCCCTAACAGTACATAAGGTATTTGCAGTCCATTGGGCATTGAGGTGCTTTTCATGTTCTCTCCCAAGAGGCCCTCTCAAGTGGGTGCACCATACCCACTTGTCCTCCTCTTTTGTTTGCTGGTTGCTCACCAATGATAGCATGAGGAAGCAAACCAGTGAGGGCCTTCCAAAAGGAAATCCTCTGCCCTCTATGATTATGTGCATTCATGTTCAAAATACCAATGTGTCTCCCATCCTGCATAATGATGACCCACTGCGCTCTAGCAAGCACAATGACACCATGGCCAATGATGCAAGGAAAGATAGGGGCTGGCACTGAAATAAATACACCACCTTTGGTTCCTGCAACTCACGACCAAAAGGTGTGATTGGATAATAACTTGCCAGATCTACCACATTGGATTGCATTGAGTTTATGCTCCTCCAAGAGTAAAATGTCCATGGGGCCTTCCATGACTACAAAGTGAACCTGGTTCTTGAGAAGCTGTTTCCGAGGATGCGGAAAAACAGCACCAAGTCCCTGTATGTTCCATGAGACAATCCTCATGAAGAAAAGGACTCAAAGTTGCGACCACATCTCATGGTCGATGAAGGACTCCCTTTCAAGGTGGGAACGCGTCTCACATAGGTGAGGGAGGGGAAATGCTCCAAGGAGAGGTCATTTCCATTCCGGGGAGAAAGCCTTTCCCTTCTCAAGAATGGGAGAAGGGGAGTGTAATGTAGCATCAGCATTACAATCTGACTGCAATGCATAGTGTGATGTATCATCATCACTACATTCCAGCTACAATGCATCCTCATCACTGTGACAACCCAACTGCAAAGTATCCTTATCCTGTGTAGAATCATCATCATGTGTAGCCAGGGATGCAAAAGGGTTAGGGTGTTCCACCGAGTGCACAGGTACCGGTGCATGGATAGGGATCCAGGGTGCCTGCCATCCCTAACCATCACCCGTTGCTGCTTAGTGTGCTGAGGTGCAGGAGTGGCTGTAGGAGGAGACATCCGATGATGACCATGTCCACGCCGCCTCCTAATGCAGCCTCTGGATCTGGGACAATCTCTAGCAAGATGACTCTACTGGAGGCAAATACGGCACTCATCTGCTCTGCTGGCGATCTCCATCCTTTGTTGAAAATGTGAGCCATCTGGTCTCTGTAACAAGATGTAACCATCAGTGATGGAAGAGGACTCATCTCTCTGAATTTGATGGAGTGAAGAAGGCCGCTGAAGAGATGGAACCTAATGAGGCCAGAGACGCTTAAGTGACAGTCTTGCAAGTTAAGGGATCCAGCAAACTATGGTGGAAGGTTGTTATGGCAGATAGGCCTCAAAGGCTGGTCTGATTACATGGGCATAATTCAAGAAGCACGCAGAAAAGTGACATTTTCTGCCCGAGCAGTAAATCTAAAAGAAGATGGAGTTCTTTGGTCTCTCTCAGAAGGGTTCAAGTGTGGAAGCATATAGGAGAGATTTCATGGGTTGCAGAAGTATGCAAAGTGTATGAATTCGTCCTAGCTGAGTGTGATCATTCAATGAGACTAGGCACTTTTGTATGCATATTACGAACATTATATACCAGCACATCTCACACAGACCAAGATAGAGTAATTGCCCCGCTTGAAGCAATGCACACCTTTTCAAATTTCTTTGTGAAACGGAGGTCCTCTGCAAGCTTCAAAAGATCTGCCATTGGATCTGCTCCTGATGAAAGCACAAAAATGAGTGGTGATGATGGAGACCCATCTTTGTAGCACACTCCAAGATCAAATGCAGGTGGTTCAATGAACCGTTGGCCAAGGTTGCTTGATACGAAATCCTGAGGAGAAAAACATTCCAGCAATCAGATAAGTCAAAAGCTTTTTAATGAACAAACAGGTGTAGATTGCACCACAAATTTAACATGCACCTGTACTCCTAAAAGTGCCTTGTCAACACGAAGACACCGAAGAATCAACAATTTTTGCAGTTTATTCAATTTCTCATCCCAATCTTCTGGAAGTTGCTCCTGATGAGCTTCTGAGCTGTCGAATATCTTCTTATAATGGGATATGTTCTCAATAAAGTGCTGCTCAAAGCCTTGGAAGTTCCTCATCTGGCTTAGATTCAAAATTTCAACCCATGACTGCACAAGCCCACAAAACACTTTGTGAGACACCTAGCAAATCAGTAGAAGTCTTCTGAGATTTGAAGGTTGTAATCTCTTCCATAACAATACAAATACCTTGTCAGTCAGCCAATCTGGAGCAGGGTTTGGATGTGTGATGGTGGAAGAGGTAGCTCCTGCTAGTAAGAATCGCCACTCAGTAGAATCCACATTTTTCCTCTCCTGGTGGATTCAAGGGTTCAAAACATTGTGAAAAACAAACTAGCAATAATAATATGAAGTTAAATTATAAACTATGCTGGCAAGATGCATCAGGTACAAAATCATGTAAAAACTTGAAAGAGTGTTAGGAAGCGTAACGCCAGGTTGCTCATGCTTGGACAGACCCAGAGAGTTCCCACTCTTAGGCCTCAATGGGAGGCATACAACATTACACCCCCCATTCAGAGGAGATAATGGCAGACTCTGGCACTGGTACAGGAGGAGCCAGATTTCTTACTACTTCTGGCTGTTTCTACACAGTGGGTTGCCTACCAACCAATGGAGATCTATTTTTGGAGTGGATCCCTTGTCCTAGATGCCCAGTTCCATCCAAGACAGTGTATCATTGCTTATGGGAGTGTCAAGGAGCACTAAGGATTTGGGTATCTATAGCCCAGCTTCGGGGTAGATTGAGGAGTGACCGGTGCTATTGCATGGTTGACTCAGTCTGGCCCACGGCTTCTTTTCGAGGGCAGTGATGCGGGTCCTGTTATTCTTGCCCATAGGGGCATAGCTCAGAGATGTTTGCTTCAGGATATCCCTCAGTTACAATACACACCACCTCCGCTGAGTATTGGCACCACCTGGGAGATTAGTGCTAGTATGACAGTGGCATATCTGGAAGACCAGATGCTCAGAGGCCTTCGAGGGTATTTGACACCCAGTGTATCTGCAGTATATGGAGTGACATTGTTCATACTCTTTTGGCCACCTGGGCCTGTATACAAGGATCTTCTAGAGCTTCACAAACAAAACCCAGCAGATTTATGAGGGATTGGAACCAAGATATTTTCTTCTCCACTTCTACAGGGCGTTTATGGCAGCATAGTGCCCATTATTGGTTGAGATCTCCCTTTGTATAATTTTTTTTTTTCAACTAGCCTTTGGCCCAAGATCCTCCCATAGTTACCAAATTTCACTGTCCATAGACAGCCGCCTGTAGGCGCTTATTTATCCACCCATAGGCGATGCCGCCGAGGAAGCACCAAGGGGGGTTTTGAACCTAGGACCTCTTGGTCCTAGGAAAACACCTTCACCACTTGAGCTATCACCTCATTGGCTCCTTTGTATGATTTTATATTACCTAATATAAATAAATAATAATAATAGGACACCAGGGAACAGGTCAGAAGAAAGATGTGCTCAAGCTACAGGAGCAACTGAATGGGCTGCATGAAGAATGCTAGTTTTAGCAGCTATAGCTGCTCACCACGTGTACACAAAGATAGTGCTACGTCTTCTCTTATTTTAATGGCTGTAAGTCTGATATTGGTCTCCTGAGGTAAGTATATGCCTTCACAATGTATGCTCTCTTTTCTGTCGAATATAAAGGAATTTTTATTTAATCCCCTAAAATTCTTTTTGAAGACCGTTCGTTACCTTGGTATTCCCAAGGTTGAATATCAGTTCTTTGGAAATGAAAGAAGAAGCTCCTTTCTCTGTACAACAAGGGTGGGAAGCCAAAGCCATATGTTGTAATCTTCTTTTCAGTGATAATTCAGTATTACCATCCATCTTTGTTGATTTGTGAATCGTGCTTAGTTTTTCCTGTGGTTGGTTGGTCTTGTGTTTGTGTGTTCACCACAATCTGCAGTTTCTTTTAGGTGTCATGATGCAGTGATGTTCACTCCCACTGGATACCCCAAGTGTCTAGTTGTTTCTATCCACTATTGGATTTGTGACCACAGAAGTCATCCTATCCAACATTTGCACAAGATTTGTAAGCAAAATGATGAGAAACAAGGGATAAGAAATATCAAAACGAGTCTCTTAGGGGTGAAGACTGGTCTCCAGCATAAATTTCAAGTTTGTGAGATAGAAGGAAAGTGGTAGATAAGAAGATGGCTGACAAGCAGCACTAACAGTAGATAGAGATGGATCAATGTGGAAGCAACATGATAGGGAATGGTGTCACCAGCCTAACTCCTCACGTGAAAAATTATTAGGTACAAAGCTTTCCAAGTTGGGGGATAAGTTGTTTGCCTGAAAATGTGCTCATGCAATCTTTGGTCATGGACGTGACCTGGATTTTTTGTATGTGATATCGAGGAATTTCCAGGACACCCAAAAACCCCAAGGATGGGAATGCCTGTAAACTCACCCACATTTTAATTTGTCTTACAGGTAGCAAGGATGAAACCAGGCCTATTTTACTGAGGTTTTGATGAGTTATAACATTATGGTGTGAACACTTTCAATGTGACCAAGACCAGTTAGAGGATGTGTGGATATCCAAGGGTTCCCAAACTGGATGCCCAACTGAAATGGGGCCTTCGCCAAACATTAATGTGTGTGTGAGGGTGGGTGCAAAACCATTCATGTGGTGAAACTTACCTCAGCAAAGATAATTGATAACCTTTCCAGGAGGAAATGGCACCATCGTCAACTTCTCTCTCTCCCTTCATCATTTTTGAAAGCACGATGCGTACAGCCTTCTGTACTGTTGTGTAGCTCTTTACTGTTGTTTGTGCCTGTCTTCTCCACACAACCCTGGTGTGTTTGTACCTCCTCTGTGCAGCCTGGTGGTGGTGGTGGTGGCAGTACCTGTTCTGTACAGTTCTGAGGCTCCTATTCCTCCTGCACTCACCTTCCATACCAGCCTGGACTCTTGCACACCTGGCCGTGTTGCTTGTGAGGCTGTTATTGCTGAAAATGGATCTACTGTACCTATTGTTGTTGGGGAGGTGGTGTGTATCGTGACTGGGGGATATCCTGAAGCGAACATCTCTAAGCTATGCCCCTACGGACAACTTGACAAGTATAATAGGATTCACTCCCCTGCCCTCAAAAAGAAGCTGTGGGCCAGACTGAGTCAATCTTACAATAGCACCCCAAGTAATATAGATAAGATCACTCCTTAGTCTGCCCAAGAGCTGGGCTATAGATATCCAGATCCTCTGTGCTCCTCTGCACCCCCATAAGCAATGATACATTGTCTCAGATAGAGCTGGGCATCTAGGACAAGAGAGGTCCATGCCAAAACTGGTTGGTCGGCAACCCACCGCATAGAAACAACCAGAAGAAGTAGGATACCTGGCTCCTCCTGTACGAGTGCCAGAGTCTTGGCCAGAATCTCCTCTGAATGGGGGGTGTAATGTCACACGCTCCCAGTGAGGCCTAAGAGTGGGCACTGGGAACTACTCTGTGGGTCTGTCCAAGCATGAGCAACCTGGTGTTACGCATAGTGTAGTTGAAGAAAGGTTTGCTCCTCATGGGGTTAGTTGCATCCGTACATTCCCACTCACCAGGGTCCCAACGTAGATATCTGTTGATAGGGCATCCACCATATAGCCATAGGCACTACAAAGCATAGTGTAGTTGAAGAAAGGTTTGCTCCTCATGGGGTTAGTTGCATCCGTACATTCCCACTCACCAGGGTCCCAACGTAGATATCTGTTGATAGGGCATCCACCATATAGCCATAGGCACTACAAAGCATGAGTTATCATCACTGGGGAAGGGTCAGTATACCAACACTTCCTAGAGCAACCCACTACTCTCTCTCTGGTCAGATCACAGAGCCGGTTGTGATCACCTGTACATCACATCTCTCCATCCGCCATCCAGATTGAATGGAATAAAAGACAACAACCTCTTCCTCTTCTGGTTTTGAGAATCGCATCACCTAAAGGAGAGAGGTGATGTACCGGTGTGATCACCTGTACATCACCACATCTCTCCATCTGCCATCCAGACTGAATGGAACAAAAGACAACAACCTCTTCCTCTTCTGGTTTCGGGAATCTCATAACCTAAAGGGGAACACCTATCCCAAAAAAATCCCCCAATCACAAGTGGTGATACTCATCTAAGAATGTACCAGTGATCCAGTTGCTAGAGGTATAGTTCCATCAATCTATGCAATCCGTCGGTGACTCTCTCTGAGATGCTAGGTAGATGCCTCCCTCTGAGCATCTTGAAGACTTTTAATGTTCTTCCAGTCAATAATGTCATTGTGCATCTCTCCCAGCCTGGCCATTGCGTATCCTCCTACACCTAGGGGTCTTGCCAAGATCATCTTCAATAAGGTCATTCCACATAATGGGCTGCCTGTCAACCTCATCTACTATTGAGTTGGGGGGCGTGATGTAAAAATATCCACATACTAGCTCGGATGATGGAAGAACTAGTGGAGAGGATGGGGGGCGGTAATCTGCCTCAAAGAATAAAACATGTGCTGTTCCTCTAGTCACCACCGCTCTTAGAGACACATCCACGAGTATGGCACATGAAGAAATCCTTCACGGCTCAGTACTAGGAAGGAATGCTCTAACCAGCAACTTGGAAAGCAGAGCTTTGCATTGGATCTCTGGTTCAATTGATGTTGAATCCTCCTTCGTGCTTGGGAAGGATAATAGTTTTCCAAGAAACTCTGGCCTTGGTATGTGATGTGTCATCAACCCCTGACCATAAGAAGTTGTGGATCACCATCCCCAACTGTCTAATGCATCCACTGTCATAACACCAACAAGAAGTGACATACCAAGTTGTGGCAAGCAACACATGGTTTACCACTAGGGCTCTCGACGCCTAATCGAGCTTCCTGGAGCTCCAAGAGGGAGCTTTTTCTTTATGCTCATGAGCACAGGGGCAAACTGCTGGGCAGCTGTGATATATATCCTAATGTGGCATCCAAGATATCTGGAATTGTGTCCTCTCTCAATCCATGTGAGGACAACATTTGTGCCCCAATCAATCCTCTCGGAGTTATTGACCCAAAATCCGGCAGACTTATGCCAATTTATAAAATCCCGTGCTGTTAGGTAAAACTCTTCCAAGGTAGTGCAAAATGAGCAAAGACATGAGTGGTATGCCTCAAGAAACATCACTGTATCGTCAATCAACTGAGAGTCCAAAAGCTCCTCCGTGCACAAAGGCAATCTTAATCCAGTTACTCCACCAATGGAGCGAAGGAAAATGCTCATAGTTTTTACAACAATGAGATGCAGTAGGGGAGCTAAGGAGAAACCCTTCCTCCTGATAAAGACAAGAGACACCTTTGATCCAATCATGAGGAAGTCCCATGCATGCGAGAGTACCATCTAAGAAGTCCCAATCCACTCTATCATAGGCTTTATCAAGTAGCAAGATGGTCAAGGGATGATTACTTGCCTTAGCCCACTCTAACGCCTCCCAAAAGGAAAAGATGATATCAAAGATACCTCTTCCTTGGAGGAATCAATTCTGTGTCATGAATGACCATCTGTAATACTGGCTTCAATCTCATGCTCTAAACCTTGGCAAGAATTTTGTATGCAGTCCCAAGCAATGTGATAGGCCACCACTCGGCAATGTTAGTCTTATCACCACCCTTAGGGATGAGGTGGATAAGACCCTCAGGAAGAAAAAGAGGCATAGAGCCCGTGTTCCATATATCCTGTAATGCCACAATTATCTCATCCCCAATGTCATCCCAAAACTCATGAAAAACGTAGGAGAGGTCTCATGATCCCTAGGACATTGACCATGTGGTAAAGCTGTCTAAGCTCCTCTGCTAAGTAATGCACACGTGTCATCCGAAATCAGCCTAGACAGAGACTCCCAAACCTTCTGATGTGCCCTATCTCTTTGAGGGGAGCGAGCATCTGCAGATAACAAGCGGCAGTAAACATCAGATGCAATCCTCTTGACTATGTCAAGCTCTGAGTGGAGCACTCCTTGCTTGTTCTTTTGCAGCTGTCTTAACGCATTCCCTGTTATGGGAGAGGCCATGGGCTGCAAAGAAATGCCTATTACATCTACCTCCCATATGAATCCAGAATGACTCGTGTGTATGATAACGAAACTATGCACGTTGCTCAAAACAGTCCTGCAACTCAGCCCTAACAGTGCATGATGCATCCAAGATCCACTCGGCATAATGCATCAGGGTGTTTCTCAAGTTCCCTCTGCAAAGCACATAATCTACACATGGTGGCTCTGTTAGAAATCTAGCATGGTATCACACTAAGCTAGAACATGGAGAAGAGTGCAAGAGGAATGAAGCAAAACTGAGAGATATTTCCATTGATGTGACCCCTGAATAAATAGAACAAGTACACGACATTGAGCAAGAGTGCTTATGGGATAAATGTAGAGGTGCCACATGGCACACACTCAAGACTCAAGACAAAAACTGAGACTAGACAAATGTAGACTAGAGAAATAGTACACCTAGTGTGCACTTATTTCCAACACCCTCCTTAAGTGGACACTAGGAGGAAGGCAGAAAGACAAGACTAGAAGACAGACGTAAAGACCGATAGACTGAGAGACAAGACAGAAGACATGACAGACAAAGATCCTGAGACACCCCTCCTCAAGTGATATCCTCATATGGGTCCACAAGGGTAGGGACAAGAGTGGATCATAGACAGACAGAGAGAGAGGCAATCAGCCAGTAGAGTGGTCCCACAGAGAGAGACTGTCAGATAGACATGAGAGAGTCTGACAAATAGAAGATAAATGGGGACATTGACAGAAAATGCCAACAGAATGTGGGTAGCTAATCCACAAAAGAGAGGCATATAGACTGATAGACAGAGTGTCAGAGACATATGACTGTAAGATCACATAAGATAGACACATAGACAGAGAGGCTGACTGATTGTAGATAGACAGAGAGATGGACCTTGATAGATAATCCCTCCTCAAGGGCAATCCTCCTGCTAGAGTGGGTAATGCAAGGGTGCCTCTTGGATAGGGACAAAGATAAGTCCATGTAGACATGACATTACCCCATGATCTACATCATTGGTGATCAATGGTGGTAGATAGCATGAAAGCATAGACAAATATGAGAGAGATGGGAAGGTCTTACCATATTTGGCAGTGTCTAATCCCGTACAAGATAGAGAAGTAAATGAGGGAGAAGGGAAGGTCTTACCACTTGCTGAGGATGTGAGGCAAGGGCAGTGTCTAATCCCTAAGAAGAGAGATCTTTGTAGTTTGATATTTTCGAGAGGAGATAATAATAAAAAATTCACAACTGAGATTTTTAATTTTCAAGAGATAGAAAGTAGACAGAAAATACTTCTTAGTTGGAGTGTGCCTTGAGCTGCTGCTGTAGAGGTTGTTGGAGTAGAAGATGGAGACATAGAAGCGGCTGGAGTCGAAGATGGAGACGTGGAAGTTGGAGTGGAGGCCGGAGGAGAAGATGATGGGGGCTTCGTAGCGGCAGATGAAACGGCAGCTTTAGGCGAGCTTGCTGGACGTCGTGACTCCATGAACAGGCCGGTAAGCTCAAGTAGAGAAGCGGCAGCACCATGATGAACCCCCGCAGCAGCAAGAAGGAGAAGACGGGCAGTTGTTGGCGCAGATCTGGAGTTGCAAGCTGGAGCAGAATCAACAGGCCGAGCAGAGGCAAACGGGGCAGGTTGGTATGGCGGGCAGAAAAAAACGCAGCTCTGGCTGCAGCAGACTGAGGATAGGGGCAGCACGGGCAGCAGCTGGAGAGGTAGGCTGAGGGGAGAAGCGGGCAGATCCAACAGAGAATGGCGGGGCAGATGCAGGAGAAGATGGCGCAGAGAATGGCGGGGCAGAGGTAGAGGTGTGGCCAGATCTAGAGGGGGAAGCTGCGGCCAGATCTAGAGGGGGAAGCTGCGGCCAGATCTAGAGGGGGAAGCTGCTAGAGCATGGCTCTGATACCATGTTAGAAATCTAGCATGGTATCACACTAAGCTAGAACATGGAGAAGAGTGCAAGAGGAATGAAGCAAAACTGAGAGATATTTCAATTGATGTGACCCCTGAATAAATAGGGCCAAGTACAAGACATTGAGCAAGAGTGCTTATGGGATAAATGTAGAGGTGCCACATGGCACACACTCAAGACTCAAGACAAAAACTGAGACTAGACAAATGTAGACTAGAGAAATAGTACACCTAGTGTGCACTTATTTCCAATAGGCTCACTCTCTATATCCAAGATTTCTTGCCTCCTCGCTAGAGGCACACTATGATAAAGATCACTGACACTCTCGGAGGCAAGAGAAACTCTTTGCCTAGAGTCAGGAGCATCACAAGCTCTCCAAACATCCATCACCTACTGTGATAACAGCATCTGAATAAAGAGACTTTGGTATGTGTACTTGGGGAGGAGAGCTCTGGCTCCCCCGATCTCTGGGCAATGGTCTGACTTTGAGGTGCAGAAATCATTTGGTTTACCTATGAAATTTAATTAGCTTTTGAAATTAGAATTTTAGAAAATTTAAAGAAGAAAAAATCATGAAAAAAAGTCCACTTGGAATTGAAAAGATTTTGTTTGGGTTTAAAGGATGATAAGAGGATTCATGAAGAGTTGACCCTCCGGTTTCACACAGAATAAGAGTAAGAATGTAAATCCTTCTTGCTTGATTTATATGCAAGATAGAGAGAGTATTTTCTACTTTATGTAGAATGAGAGGTTTTCTATAGCTTGGAAGGTTATGAAAGATAGAATTGAGTGCGGGCAATATATACATATTTTTTTTTTGTATTGCGAGAGATTTATATATCTATATATATATATATATATCATTGCTAGCTACAACAAACGTCAGCCATTTTCACTGCCTTATGTAGTCGACAAATTACCAAAGCTCAATGTAGTTAGAATATCTCAAGATGGGAGACATACGTAGGAGTGAATCTCCCTAGGGAGCTCCATTGCTTTTAAAGCACAAGGACGATAATTGTTGGCGAATGTGTGTAAATTATAAAAATTTGAATAGGATTATGATTAAGAATAGGTATCCTTTTCCCAGAGAAGAGGATTCAATAGATAGGTTGCAAGGCACTGCCTATTTTACGACGATTGACTTTCGTATTGGCTATCACCAAATATGTATATCCAAGGAAGATGTCTTTAAGACAGGTTTCCGTACGTGGTATGACCATTACAAGTTTCTTGTATTATGTTTTGGGCTCACGAATGCTTCCGCTACTTTTCGGCAAATAATGAATGATCTCTTTCGGGATTATTTGGGAAAGTTCCTTGTGGTATTCTTACATGATATTTTAGTTTATAGTCCTACCCTCAAGGAGCATGTTAAGCATCTCAGGGTAGTCTTGAGGATTGTAAGATGGGAACGACTGCATGCTAAACTCTCTTAATGTGAGTTCTTCTTTAAGGAACTCACATACCGAGGTCACTGGATTTCTCCAGATGGTATGAGCATTGATCTTGAGCGGATTTAGAAGGTGTTGGATTGGCTAGTTCCTCAGTCAGTGAGGCAACTTCGGGCATTATTGGGATTCATTGTCTTTCTTAAAAAGTTAGTGAAGGATTATTCGAATCTAGCTGTTCTTTTCACGAACCTTCTCAGGGGACGGGGACAAAAGTCCAGTAGTCCTATTACATGGAATGAGAGGCTTGACGAGGCTTTTCATACTCTCAAGCTCAAGGTGAAGGATGCACCTATTTTGGCCTTACCCTACTGTAAGG
>NC_141108.1:27332242-27410247 GCF_041138505.1 Cibotium barometz
GTACCAATCAGATGTAGGTCTTATTTGATCCTTCATTAAAGCTCTAGGAGTCAGTTTTGGTATTGTTGAGCTAGGTCATGTTTCGGCAATAAAATCCCCAATTAAAGAAACTCGCACCATGTATTCTTCTTGAGGGCAAGGCTGTGGGGCCTTCATTTTATTCTAGTAACTAGTTACCTGCAGGGTTTTTGTAGACCACAATTATTGATGATCATCCTCCATCAACAGTTCCATGCCTTAACCATTGTCTTTGTGGTGGACTACAGGTCATGTCTACATGCCCTAGGCCTTGGAACGCTAGGTACTTGCCACCTCTACACCTGTTGAGGTGCAGGTCAGGTCTACATGCAGTGCCTCTCCAGCATTGAGAAATAAGGTTCCTCTTAATTGTGCGATCCCCACGTCCCTACCTTACGGGCCTTGCAAGATGATTAGAGCCAAATGTTGACTTTGGAACGGCATCATAAAGAGATCAAAGGAAAGAATACAATACAAGCGTATTGCTATAGCATCTGTATGTTTAAATCCTCATTTAAGCACCCATTATACTTTGAATGAAAAACTACAAATAGATTAACATGATGAAGGCAAAACTTCTCCATCAAGTTAGAGAGTAACAAATTGTATAGTGGATTTCTCTTCTTATACTTCTTTCCCAACAAATAAACTACATCTTTAATAATCCTTAGGTTTGTAAAGTTACCTGGGGGTCAATCATAAGAGACCATCTTCTAGCTTTGAAGACTATTATACCATTGTCCTCACTTAGGGAATCACTTGGAAGGCCAGCAATGTTCCATGCACGCATTTTGACAGGGTCTTTTAGCACAGCTTGAAGGTCAACTTCAGGAGTATGTGGCACCTAACATCCAAAAACATTTTCTCGATCACATAATCCATGCTCAACCCAAGGTGGAAATTTTATGTGGCACCTAACATCCATCAACATTTTCTCGATCACATAATCCATGCTCTTTAAACCCAAGGTGGAAATTTTATGTGGCACCTAACAGTCAACTTCAGGAGTATGTGGCACCTAACATCCAAAAACATTTTCTATAGTCCATTCTCTTTAAACCCAAGGGGGAAATTTTAGCCATGAAGAAGCATAACGTGCACATTTTTTCTTGCCTTTGTTGGTAACATATGGGGTTTGTACATACACCTTGTCTACAGCTCTACAGAAATTACCTTGAATTCTATTAGCTTTTTACGCCATTCCATATTTAGCTTCTTTCTATAAGGAGGAGTAAATGGTCCAGTATAGGCTATTGCTCCGGCTGCCACAGCTACATCTCCCACAACATGTTCTATGTTTGTTGTCAGAACGGATATTGTGTCACCCCATCTAGCACGCTCGCCTCCAAGGCCACCAATCAACTTTCCTGCACGATCCAATCGTTTTTGACAGTCGGAAGCCTTTTTTTCAAGTTCATCCTTTTTCCTAACAGCTGCATCCAGCTCAGATTCAAGTCTCTGTATCTTTTGTTCCACCTGTTTAAAGATTTGACCAGTTTAAACATTTTGATATACTACACCATAAGCAACTGTAATCTAAAAGAGAAGTTCTATAACAATCACCCTAGCATTGAGGGCATTCAATTACATAACTAAGAAAAATAAGCATTTCTCCTTGTCAGCTTTGGAGAGTGTGCATTTTGTAGTTTCAGTAAAGGCTCACTGCACAGCTTCTAGCACTAGGATCAACCGAGGGAAATCTTGCAGCTCTTCTTTTTTTTTTTCGGAAAAGAGACTTCTATTAAGTATGAAATTTTTTACAAGAAGTGAGATTTCAGACCAAGCAAGGGGGAAATCTCAACCAATCTGGTGTCTTGTGCTGCCAGCAAGGCCCCATATGAGAGAGAGTAAAAAAAATGCCATGATCCTATTCTCTCACGTTTTCTCTCTGCAGCCCTCGAAGGTCCCTGAATCCTGGCCCAACTTGCCATGAGCGAGTAAACTATATGCCCAAATAGTAATGTAAATGCCCCATGTCTGTGGCATCAAAGGCATGCTGCAAATCAGCTTTAAAAGCTGAAATATCACCCTCTTCAGGGCCAGTGACAAGCATGTCATCCACATAAAGAATAAGGATGAGAACATTGTTCCTGATGTGGCATACATAAAGTGTACTCTCAGCTGAACTATTCTGAAACCCTTTGGCAGTCAAGTATGCATGAATTTTGTGGTACCAAGCATGAGGGGCCTGCTTAAGACCATACAGTGCTTTATGTAAACGGCATACTTTACTACTTTTTGCACCTTTTTGAACAAAGCCAGGAGGCTGAGACACATAAAACTTCCTCCTACAAATCGCCATTCAAAAAAGCAGTTTAATATCACACCAGATCTTGCAAATGCATTGTGTATGATAAACCAAAGTGCCCTCCATGGCCTCAGTGCATCTAGCCTTCCAGATGCGCCAGGCTGTGATGTTAGCAATGGTCTCCCATGCAATGTCCAATCTCTCTGCTGGAGGTACGTAGCCTCACTCTGGCATGTCTTGAAGCCCATTGATAGTATCCCTTTGCCAAGGCAGTAATAAAAGAAACAAGAAGCGAATGAGGTGATAGCTCAAGTGGTAGAGATGTTTGTCTAGCACCAAGAGGTCCTAGGTTCAAAACCCCACATATGGTGCTTCCTCAGCGGCATTGCCTATGGGTGGATAAAAAAGCACTTGTAGGCGGGCACTTACGGGTGGTGCAAAATGGTAACTAATAGGAGGATTTTGGGCCTAAGGCCAGTTGGGGAAAAAAAAAAAGAAACAAGAAGGGGGGTCCCTCCATGGCTTGCCACTCAAGGAGGCTACATACTAGGGGAAGGGGGAAAAAGACATTCTGGGAGCCTCTAGCACTAGGGAAAGGGGGGGGAAAGCAAGTCTGGGGGCTTCTAGCACCATCTGATTGCATGTACAACTGCTACCAAGAAGGGTTGTAGGCTCCAGATGTGACCTTGAGTGTGTGTGAGCAAGAACCGATTCATGTTCGGACAGCGTATGTCAGACACCTTCTCCTTCTTCAGGCTCTCCTTGCGACAGACACTGCATTGTTGTTATGCGAGCCAGGATGTTGATTTGCAGACTCTCTCTTTTCTTTGACTGTTTCTAGGGAACTCTAGTATGGGTCCTTTTATGACTCATCATTGTACAGTGCATATTTCTTCGTGGGTTTTCATCTCCCTCCACTGAGGTTTCCCACTAGTAATATATCATTACTAAAAAAAACAGCGTGTGAGAAAGATCTAACCATAGGCCACCAGTAGGCTCGGGGGGGGGGGGGGGGGGGGGGGGGGTCCCCCCCTCTATAGGCTCTCTGCAGAATGCCCTCTAAATCTGGACCTCCCAGGCTGCGAGGCTACTGATGATCTCCCATATGGAGTCCAACGGCATGGCCAGAAGCAAAGTGGTTATGGATGCCTCCACTTCTCTAATCCAATGAGAGCCCACGCGGAATCTGATGCCAGTGCCATCTTTTTCAGTATCTGCTCTACTGCTCCCCATATGCTGAAACGTTTACCATATCCATCTATTACTAGAAAACAAGCTCTCTGCTTGTGAAAGAACTACAACCATTCAAGGAGGTCTAATGTGCAATGCAAACTAGAAGGGGGGATCCTTCCAAGGCTGGCCACTCTCAGAGGGAAGCTACATCGTGGGAGGGGGGCGGAAGCCATTCCACAGGCGTATAATGGTTAAAGTTGCCAGTCCCCTAAGGCAAGGAAGGCCAGGTAATTGTTGACGCTGCAAGCTGAACCTAATTTGTGAAAAATGCCAGTTCCCTAAGGCGAGGAAGGCCAGGTAATTGTTGAGGCTGCAAGCTGAACCTAATTTGCGGAAATTCCTAGAGAAAATCCATATGGCTAGGGGAAAGGCATATGGACCCTACTCAAGTCCCCCTCGGCTTACGAGGCTTTCTGTGTGGGTTGGGACAAGGTGTAGTGGCAGTCCATCCCCATGTGGAGGCGATGCAGCTCCCATGGAAGCCAATAGCTTCCAAAAAACCCGTGGAAGAGCGGAAAACCTGAGAGAAATCGGAGTAAGGTGCTGATCCTCTGCCAGAGGATAAAAGTCCAACCGGTACTCGAAGAAGAATAATTTCCGTGGGCCAAGGGGAAATGGGCCGCTTGCAAGTGCCTAAGATGTGGCTTCTGGGGAGTTGAAGTCAACTTGGAAGAACCCTCGTGCAAGTAAACGTGCAGCAAGAAAGTGCACAGTGAGTTCCGACAGGAGGGCTGCCAGAAGCCAATCTCTAACTTGCGAACAGGTGGGGTGAGAGTCGTAGAGAGTTGTCTTCATTTCATTGCCGATATCACTTTGGAGGATGAGAAGCTCGTCTTGTGAAAAATTGATAGTTCTCACGAGTGGAGAAGGACTGGCTTGGGTGGAAGCCATAATGCCAATCAAGGGACGGGTAGCCAGACTAGAACACAATAGTATGCTGGTGGCAAAGGAGCACGAGGGGCAGGAGGAAGGGCTGGAAGGCGTAGGCGCACAGGTAAGTAGAGGAGAGGAGGGCGAGGGTGAAGGTGAAGAAGGGCTGGATGGGGGCAGGGCGGGATGGTGGACAGTCAGAGCCGTGGGGGGGGGGGGGGGGGGTGGGATGGCAGGCAGGAGGGCAGGAACGAGAAGGTGCACAGGTGTGCAGGCACGGAGAGGGGCATGCAACAGTACGGGGAGCTCCTTCTTTGTTTTTTTTAAGGACAGTTTCACTCTAATTTTTTGATTACATGTAGAAACTTTGAAAGAGAGAATCCCAAACCTCTTTCAGCTTGGACTGCGCACCGTTGAGCTGTTGCATAGTTGAATCTAACTGACCTTGTGCTATAGCCAGCTGAGCTCTCTTTGGAGCCACAACCAAGCAAACTAGATAGTAGGCATGCATGGCCCTCACCCACATACAGATAGACGTGCATGCTTTGGAAACCCTTGCAACCTATATCAAACAATTTTCCAGGTTAAATCAAAGCATTTTCCAGGAAAAAACAACAGTTTGTGTGCAAAGCTGCAATGAGACATTATTGATTAGAAGCTTGACAACAATTCAAGGCAAGTTTCTGCAAGAAGATTTGCTATACAGAAGCACCTGCTCTGGAGTGAAGGCTTCCATTTCAATATATGGTTCAATTTTCTCAATGGTTGATGCAGATATATTGTCCTTGTCAAATTGTAGCAGTGAATCTAGAAATTTCTGAGGATCCGTCAGCATCTTTGTGCTGGGTTCCCAATAATCTGGAATCTTCTTACCTAGCTGCTCACATTTGCCAAGATTAATCACCTGCTTATATGGTAAAAATAACAAATCAACGCAAAAATCTACCACAATATGATTTCTCTTTTGAAGTAGCAAGTGAGACTTGCCTTGTTTGGATCGGGTACCATTTTTGGTGCTAAATTGAACATTATGCAGGATGCCTCCATAACCATTTTGACTCCTTCTGGGGGATTTTTTAGTGACTTTACCTCAACAATGTCAGCTTTTGTTAGATTTTTCAGTGATGAAAGGGCATTTTCAAGAGCAGGCATTGCCTGATCAACATCCCGCTGAGCACTGTCTGCAATGGCTTTTGCTTGAGCTGCCTGAACATTGGCTTCTGCTTCTTGCTTGGCAACCTGAAAAAGCATTTAGGCCTTACTTAGAAACAAGTAAATCCAGTTAGGTTTTAACTCGTTGGCATACCCCATTCTTGTTTGCTAAACCCTGGAGAAGCGAGTATGTGAGTTTATAGTACAAATTATAAGTAAAGGTTAGGTTCAAGCCAATGGGGATGCGTAGTCCAGTGGTAAGGGCTTGTGACAAGGGAAGGGGAGGTTCCGAGTTCAAATTATCGGTAAAGGGTAGGTTTAAACCAATGGGAGTGCGTAGTCCAGTAGTAAGGACTTGTGAAATGGGAAGGGAGATTCTGAGTTCAAATCCCCGCAGCCCCCCTTTTGGTATTGTGGTGACTTTGCCACCACAAATTGCAATGTCTTTGGATGGGAAGACCAAGCTGCCTATGGGCGGGTACCAAGAAACCTTGTAAATACAGGACTTACAAGTGCAAAAAAAAAGGCTAGTTTCAAATAGTCCTTCAGACCTATGATTTGAAAAAGAAGCAGGTGAGACTGCAATTACAATGTCTTTGGATGGGAAGACCAAGCTGCCTATGGGCGGGTACCAAGAAACCTTGTAAATACAGGACTTACAAGTGCAAAAAAAAAGGCTAGTTTCAAATAGTCCTTCAGACCTATGATTTGAAAAAGAAGCAGGTGAGACTGCAATTGGCCGTAGAATAAGGGCTGCAGGAAGCAGAAAAGCACAGTGGTGGGAGGCAAGATAGGGCTGCAGGCAGCAGGTTAATGGCAGGCAACAAAAGCTAGCAGACGGCTAAAGTTGAGTTGACTAAGGCAAAATGCCAGCAATCAAAGGAGACGGGATGCATGGGCGGCTGGCACCATGGCCCTGAGCAGCAGTACCAATAGTGCAAGCAGTTGGGGGGTTGGTGAGTGCGCTGGTGGTGGGCAAAGGTTGGGACATTGAGGTTGAACCCATCCAAGCATAGACTGTGTCATGAAACGAACTCATGTGTAGAACAAAAACTCTATTCACACACCATAAGTTGTTTTATGATCCTTTTATACCACGTCAACATTACAACAAAAGGAAATAATGTGAAGGGCATGCCTCCTGTTTTGTAATATCAGCCTTTTTCTTGTCCTCAGAGATGGTAATCATCATCTGGTTGGCTTCTTGCACAGTTGTTTCCAGTACAGGCTGTAGACGGACCAATTCCTTCTGCATCACCTCAACATCTTTTGCCGTTGTTTCTAGTTTGTCCAAGCCAGCTTCAAGCCTACCTCTAAGCTGTCCCAATTCTTCTCTTTTCTCATCCAAAAGTTTGATATAGGTTGCAAGGAGCTCAAGATAGCTCGTGGGAGTGACATACACATGACGCCTTTGCTCCTCATAAAATTCTCTAGATGCATGCTCAACAGACTGATGAACAAAAACGCACACCTCCACCACTGCTTTGACCTGCCAAATAAGCTTCCTAAAAGTTATTGAATTTATAAAATCTACTGATAGAAAGGATGAACATTATTACAAAAAAGAAACTACAACATCACATTTTACAAAAATAATCAATGAATTCATAAAATCTCTTGATAGAATGGATGGACATCATTACAAAAAGGAAACTACAACTTAATATTAAGCAATTAGGGCCTTCATCTAAAGATGTTGGAGACCAACCTGTTCAATTTCTAAAAGTTGTGTTCCAGCAATAAAGTTTGTTGCAACCGAGCGAAGGGCCTCCTCAGGCCATTCATGGAACCAATCAATTGTACAACAATTAACAAGTGAGGGAAACATCCGTAATCTCGTGCGGATAGCATCACCAATAGGGCTCATACAAATGACCACATGAAGATTTTGGCGAACACGCCTTAGAAATGTTGTTTGAAGAGCAATTTTGGTTGCTGGAATGCCTTTTTGCTGGAGTAAAGGGCGCATAGCATTTGCTATAAGATCCAAATCTTCATTTTTCCATATATTAGGTACCTGAAAAAGTAAATGATTTTTTTACCACCATGGAGATGCCTTATCAATATTTTTGTGTTGCACACCCATTGGTGCATAATACTTCTTTGCCATTTTTTGAAATAGATCCTTGAACTCTTGAAACATAGTTCTTTCAATATAAGAAGTGACATTGTCAGTGGAAGTAGCAGAGATAACCCAACCACCATGCCTCCTGGAGGTTAAATTTGCAGCATGCCAACACCGACTGAGGCGACCTCCACATGGCAGCACAGACAGAGGAGTGCCCCGCAGCACCAGCGTGATGGGGAATAAAAAGGGTGCTTGTCTGTAAGTGTAAGGCCGCATGCAGGCACCAGACAGGCAGCAGCGGGCAGCGAGCAGGGTAAGGTGTGTAGGGTCATGCCAGAGAAAGAAAGAAAGAAAGATCTATTAATGTTTACAAAAGACTATGAGACCATGAATAGTACAACGATACCATGGGTATACAGTGCCATGGAAAAACTAAAAAAGAACGTGAAAATTGAAAACTGAGCCATGACAAAAAAAGTCCTGGGTTGAGGTTCGTGAGTGCTGCATCCCTTCCTCGCCCTCCTCTGTGCGCCCTGCTTCGCCCTCCTCTGTGCGCCCTGCTTAGCCCTCCTCTGTCTGCCTCCTCCCCCCTCTGTTGCCTGCATTCCCCTTCCTCACCCTCCTCTCTGCACTCTGGCTTTGTCCTGTTCTGCCCGTCTGAAAATCCCCTGCTGCCTGCCATTGCCCGCTGAGCCTTCTTCTCCCTGCCCGCCTCTTCTTCCTTCTTGCTGCCCTACCTGGGCCTGCTGCCTGGCCTTGGTCTTCGGACTCCCCCCTCCTTTTCCCGTTTAGCCTCAGCGGTGGAAGTTTTTCCGAGTGTTCAAGTCAGGCTTTTTCCGCTCAGATTAGCATCATGGCTAATCGTTCCTCCCCGGACGAGCGAGCGATTGATTTTACAGAAGCTGAGCTTGCAATCCTCTTCGCCAAGGCACCAAAATGACCCTCATTGCAAAATTGTCAGGTCACATCCATCCCGTCTCTAGGCCCGTGAATGGGTACTAGCAGCGTTGCCATCCGACTTCGCAGTCCACTTCAACGATGTGAGATTGCTTGGGAGAGCTTTCTTCCAAGTGGACTTCGTTCATAAGGCAGAAGTCTCAGAGGTGCTGAAGGGCAGCCCATTCCCACTGTGCCAAAGAAAATGTTCTTCCTACCATACACCAACGTTCAACCCTGTTCAAGAAGACCAGAGCCACTTTCCTCTTACACTCAGATTATTCCCAGGTCTTCCACACGCCCATTGGCCGATGCTAGAGGCCATTGGGTCAGCTTTTGGGCTGGTCCTTCAGGTGCCCCCTATCCCTGCCCTGCTGACCTCTGTCGCCCAGGTAGTTACTGCCTCAACGGACGTTGTTCCCAGGATTATGGTGCTTGTTCATGACAGTGAGCTTATTGAGGACATTGTACTGCTTCTGCAACCTGACGGTCTGTTGAAGCAATGCATGAAGATTGCAGGTAGGCCTGACCAATGCCGAGTCTATCATCGATGGGGTCACTTTGCTAGGGATTTCCCTAGGGCTAGGGGTCATAGAACACGGTACAAACGCTCCTCTCGGGCAACACAACCTAAGGCTCCAACTTAGTGTTGAGTCTGTGAGGACAGGCAAAGTCCAAGCTCCAGGCGGACTATCTGATAGGGTGACAAGCACGATAGGGGTGAAGCAAGGATGCCCGTTATCGCCCACACTCTTTGGCCTGTACATTGATGCGGTCTCTGATTATGTAGACAGATTGGGAGGCCCAGGGGCATGCCTGGCAGGGGTGTTGATACCCATCTTGTTATATGTACTGATGATATTGTTCTAATCTCAGACTCCACAGGGATTACAGAGACACCTGGATGCATTACAGGCTTTCTATGCGGATAAAGATCTGACAGTGAACCTTGGGAAAACCAAGGTTATGGTGTTTAACACCACATAGGCATGGTGCCAAGGGTTAATTTTTAATTTTTAATTTTTAACCCGAAGATGACCTCACCCTTCGAACCAAACACAAGAGGCAATTGTTGTTGTGCTTCTTTTGTTAGGCGACTTCTAATAGGATAGCGTTCTACTCTATCCACCCCAAGAGCCCCTGTACCCTGAGAAAGTTGGCCTCCCGGCCTCTCAATCCTGGTCTGTTGCCGGGCACCTGAACCCAAAGGGCGACGAGCATATGTATGTAAGGGCCCCTGATGAGTACGCAAAGGCCCCCGCCAAACAGCATCTGAGAAATCCCCCCCGCGGGGCAACAAATCGTGTCTTTTTACCACGTACTTCCACCCATGGCTGCTCAATCTCATTCTGAACATCCACATGTACATCCATGTGCTGGGCATCATGTAAAGGAGCGTCATGCTCATCTTCCACGGGCAACTGCCCATCAACGATATCCTTGGTAGCAACAACTTGTTCTTTATTAGGACATTCAGAGACAAAGTGGCCCATCTCACCACATTTGAAACAGTGGCCAGCAAATGTATCCCACCTCAATTCATACATTAAAGGTTGCAGCCCAGCCATATTGACACGCAAATGTGTCGGCCTAGGTCTCCCAGTATCCCACAACATGAATAGACAATTTCGGTTTCTAGATGTCATTCGAGGCACCACCAAGACATCACCGATACCTCGCATGAGACCTGGTAAAACACGCCAAAACATTGGTGGGAATTGTTTCACTTCAACCCAAACTGGGCAAGCCTAGCGCAACATAGCTTGGTACTCTGCCACCATAGGCTTCCACGGAACCACATGAACCAACTGCCCATCCAAAAAGAGTGGCACCTGCTCCAAGACTGCCCTACGGGCTTCCGAAGTGCGAAAAAGTATTTCATAAAAGCCTCTCGGACCATCATAAATCTCCTCAAGTGCCTCAGGCAACACCAAGCGGCCCAACCATGCTCTAAGACGAGGCAACAACGGAATACGCCCAGTAAAGAAGAAGATAGCAGCACGATCATGGTTGTAGCAACAAAGGAGTCTCCATGCATACATCAGCCACACCACCATTATCTACTGCAGCCATTTGCACGCTATTTGCCTTCACATATTCTTGCAGAAGCTTACCACTGATCTACAGCAAACGTGCAAACTCCGGAGAAGGTACCTGAGAACTTTCCTCTGCATTCTCTCCAACATTCACCGGAGTGTAGCTTGCATTAACATCAAGCGTTTGACGTTTTTGTTGCTCCGAGGCATCTGAAGCATAACCCACATCCTTCTCGATCATCTCCTCAATAAGATCCATGTTAAGGCTATTGGCAGCCATGCCACCAACAGCAGCAGCCGGGTCATCCAAATCCATGTACAAAAGCAAAGAAAACCCGTTCTCTCAAACCCTAATTCAGCACCTGAAAACCCTAATTCAGCACCTGCAAACCCTAATTCAGTAGTCTGCAAGACTTAGAGTCGACATCTCTCCCGCTTTCTCTTCTCTCTCCCTCTCTCTCTCTTTGTGCTAAAAGCCTAAAACAGCGGAATACATGTACAAAACCCTAACAAAGCAGCCCCAAACCCTAAAACAACAGTTCGAAACCCTGAAACAGCAGCTTGAAACCCTAAAATAGTAGATTGAAATCCTATATAGCAGCCCAAAACCCTAAAATAGCAGTTCAAAACCCTAAAAGAACAGACCAAAACCCTAAAACAACAGACCAAAACCCTAAAACAGCAGATTGAAACCCTAAAACAGTGAAAATCAGTAGTAAGAGAGCAACTCGGAAACCTAAAACAGCAGGAAACAGAATTTCGAAACCCTAAAACAGACAGCAGACAGCAATTCGAAACCCTAAAACAGCAGTAAGAGAGCAATTCGAAACCCTAAAACAACAGAAAACAGCAATTCGAAACGCTACAAGAGCTCTGGCACCTCACCCCTCGCTTTTCAACATTTCTTTTTTTTGAACCTATGGCCCCAAAAAAAACCCCCCACAAAAGATCCTCTAAAGGATTATGACCATGCAAACCTGTACACTAATAAGAAAGCCTCCTAGCCAAATAAGCATCCCAGATAAAAGCATCAAAGATGAGCCAGCCGAGCCGCCGTAGACCATAATGAAATAACATCTGCATCCAGTAGCTGGGTTGAGAGAAGAGAAGAAAACTGCCAAAGCAGCAAACCGCGGATACGTAGAATGTGCCCATGTATTCTAGACAAGGAATCAAAGATGAACCCATTCCGTGTAGTCCAAATATGCCAAAGTCCTGTTCATCTAAGGAAATGGAATATCACAAGGTGACTGTCCGAAAAGCAATGACTTGAGGACAAATCCCAAATATCCACTGATAAGCCGAAACAGTAGACCTCTCTACTGCCTCCCAAACGCGAGAGACAAAAGACCAAATCTGACGGGCCACTGGACAACTCATGAACAGATGCATAACTGTTTCAGTGCATGTCATGCAGAAGAAGCAAGAGGCCAATGTAATTTTACGACGGCTGAGCTGATCCCGTGTAGATAACCCTCCTACCAACATCCTCCAAATGAAAACCTTACCTTGGTAAGGGAGTTTAGACTGCCAACCACGCATAAGAGTTTTCTGCCACCATGATTTAGACTTGTGCAACCCCCACACCTTATTGGCCTTGGTTGAAACCCAATCTTTCTCTGATACGAGCTCATGATAGACCTGGTTAGTTGAAAGTGATATCAAGTCACCAGATTTTTTTTTTTTCCGAGAAAAGATCCTTTCATTAGTTATATAAAAACACCCGTAGGGGTACAAAAGATCTCTCCTGCTCATAAGACAAACAGAGCAGTGAATACAGCAAGGCAGCCCAGGAGACTCTTCCTAGGTGCTGCAAAATACAAGCATCAGTACAAAGGACTGAGGGGCTAAATCATACAATAGGGGGGGGGAAAAGCCAAACAGGTGGCCTGTAATGCCAACGGGGGATCCCGTGTGTAAGGTATAGAAGGGGCCGCTGCGCCAGGTGGTGTGAAAGGCCTGGCGCCGCAAGATCGCCTCATCCGAGTCGCCCCGGATGCGGTCATACTGTCCTCGCAGGGTGTAGATCAACTCCTGCCAGATCCCCCGTACAGTCTCTGCCCTGCTAGTGGCTTCAGTCTCCCCTCAAAGGCCGTGAAACACCGGGCCCTCCAGGTGAACCAGATGGTGAGGCTGCTGAGAAGCTCCCATCGTAAATCCCTCTCCTGTGTCCAGCTGGCGGACGAGAAATCCCGTGCCGGAACCAGGCGAGGCTGGCCCCTAATGAATCTGATGGCCTGACTGTCCTGCTCCATCTCATAGCCCATAGCAGGCCCTGACGAAGTCGACCAAGCAGCGGCACCCCACGTAAACATACCCTCTAGAGAGAGGCGGGCCAGAATACGCAGCATCCGCAGCCAAATCTGCTGCGCCTGAGGGCAATCCCAAAGGCAATGTCTCTGTGTCTCCATAGGGTGGCCGCATCGGACGCAGGCCGCCGGAAGACCACTGTAAACAAGCCAGGTGCCAACTGCTGAGCCCCTGTGGGCGACCAGCCACTGGAAAGTCGAGATCCTGCGGGCTTGTCGACTAGCCCAGAGCCGAGCCCAAAAATCCTCCAGGAACTCCCTGTAGCCGCCAATGTCCCGCAGCAGCTGGAGAGACCATCCTCCTCGCCGTCAAAATATGCCGCCCCAGCCGAACAGTATACTGGAAAAAGGTGATCTCTGTGGCCTCAAGGGATGCATAAGGATCATGCCACTCGTACTCCCCAGGGTCCCACTGTAGCCGGGCCAAGGGGCGTGCTGCATATGCCCATATGTGCCAATCCGGGAGCACATCTGCAAGGTCAGGGTCAATATGCCACTTCCGAGAAGCGGCGGCCACTACCCGTATCCTCTGAAAGGTGCACTCTGCTGCCCTCATCCTGAATCTCATAGTAGAGGCATCTGCCATCCTCAGTGCAAGCTCTAACAGCAATCAGGATCTCCAACTGTGTAAAGGCTCCCATCCACCGTGGGGCCACTGGCTCGAGCGGCGTGAACCACTCCTCTGTGAGTGCCTCCTGAATATCATCCCTCATAATCAACCCTCCTCTGAAGTGACTCAGCCTCTCCACCTGGATCTCCTCTGGGAGATTGCAGAAGGCCTGCCAGTCTCCAAAACTACGTGCTGGGCCCGCCGCTAAAGGTCCCGAGGCTAGGCGAGGCCGAGAACCCAGCATATGACCCTGCTCTGTGAACCGCTGGGCTCCAGATGAGCGGCTGTCTGGCCTGCTCCTCAACACAAGGAGGTCACTGAGAGAGCCCCGGTCTCAGCACCTCCCAAGCTCTCAGGATGCTCAAAGCAAATCTGTCCTCCCATCCTCTACTGAGGCTTGTCTTCCTCATCTCTATGAAGATCCAGTGAATCTCTGGTGCCCAAGTGCCCCCTGCTGGGGGAGCCCGAGCCTGCAGCCGCTGCAAGAGAAGCTCTTTCCAAGGCTCAGCGCCTGGAAGCAGCCCCCGAACAATAAGCTTCCCCAATAAGGCTCTCCTCTGATCGACTGGATCTATAATGCCCAAGCCTCCCTGAGCCAACGGAAGAGTAATAACTGCCCATGCAACCTTTGCCCGGGCTGGCTGACCGTCCCGCCCAGACCAAAGAAAGTTCCTGATCAGCCTCTGTACCTGGCTGATGCAAGAGCTCGAGAAGATCCAGCAAGACGTAATGTACCACATGGTCGCTAACAGCACCTGATTTGCCACCACCACCCTCCCAGCGAAGGATAGTCGAGCTGTACTCCAATACAAAAGCTTCTTCCGAATGCTCAGAAGAAGCGGGGCAATCTACTGCTCAGGTGACAAATCTAGAAAAATCTGGCAGCCCAAATACCGCACTGCTGTGCCAGGAGGAATCCATCTAAAACCGGGGTCCGGGCTCCATGCCGGAGTGGGAGCACTACTGATCCAAAAGGCCACTGTCTTGCGCCAATTGATCAATGCTCCCGAAGCTGCACTGAAAACCTGGAGCGACTGCTCTGCCCGAAGAAGATTGGCCTCTTGGCCATGCAAAAATAAGCCCGTGTCGTCTGCAAACTCAGCATCGAGCAGGTCCTCCCCCTGGACTGGGAGCTGGAGTCCTCTCAAACCAACCTCCTCTGCCGTCAAATACATGCTCATAGCCTCCGCAAAGAAGAGAAAAAGAAAAGGGGCGAGGGGACACCCCTGACGGACTGATCTGGTCAGCTCAAAACTCGTCCCCCGTCCTCCTGCAATCAACACCTGGCTACGAGCTGTGGAATACAGAGCCGCCACCCCTCTGATCCATCCTGGCTCAAAGCCCAGGCGAAACATAGTGCCCTCTAAGAAACCCCAATCAACTCTATCGTATGCCTTCTCAAAATCGAGAAGCATCACGACCAAGTCCTCGCCAAGAAATCTAGCTCGGGCCGTCGCCTCCCAGAAAGTAAAGATGTTGTCAAGGATACTGCGCTCCTTGACGAATCCTGTTTGGGTAGCATGAATCAACTCCCCCAGGAAGGGCTGGATCCTCAAACTCAAGGCCTTTGCTAAGACCTTGTAGACAGTATTGAGGATCGTAATAGGCCTCCAATGCCAAATATCATCTGATACTCCCTCGCTCTTGGGGATAAGAAAGATCAAGCCCTCTAAAAAGCTCTGTGGCATCACCCCAGTGTCCAAAACATACTGAAAGCCCCTGCGAAGGCCTGGCCCCAAAAGGTCCCAATAGCGCATAAAAAAGGCCGGTGTCAGTCCGTCCTCCCCTGGGCAACTATGTCGTAGCAGGACCCTCAAGGCCTCGGCAAGCTCAATCTCTGAAAGAGGCGCAACAAGAACTGTACGCATACGATCTGTGACCCTTCTCTGCACATGGGCCCACACAGTTTGTCTGCAAGCATCTCGATCCTCAGTGGCTGGCTCCGCTGAAAGCAGGTCTCTATAGAATGCAGTGGCAATGGCTCTGATCTCCCCGGGCTCAGTAGCTACCGATCCATCCGGTCTACCAAGCTGACGGACTCCTGCTCGAGCATGGCGGGGTCCAGTGATCTCAAAAAACTCCCCAGTCACTCTATCACCAAACTGCGTCCACTGAGAGGCCTGACGACGATAGTAAAACTCATGTCTCTGCTCCTCTGCCTCTCTAACCTCCTGGCATGCCTGGCTCAGCTGTGACGCCACCCACTCACATGCAGGCTGCTGCTCCTGAAGGCGCTGTAGCGAAGCAAGGCTGCGTCTCAGCCGATGCTCCCGCTCGCAAATCTCTCCCAGCCATGTCAAAGCTGTAGCGTGCAAAAAAGAGCTAAGCTCGATGAGTCCATGGGCACACTGGCCTGCTGCATCCTGGTCAGAGCACTGACTATCATGCCAGATCCTCTCAATGTCCTCAGCGAGACTGGGATCTGTAAGTACCCTCTCTGGGATCCTCAACGGCAAGCTGGGCTCCCGTGTCCTCTCCTCCAATGTCAAGATAACTGGCACATGATCTGAAAATGAGGTGCCAGCGAGAATGCCGACGGAGCCCCCTCGCTCCCCTAACCAGTCGCCTACATAAAAGCGATCAATCCGTGATAGATTAGTCCCTCCCTGCCGGCGATCCGACCGAGAGAAACTAAGACTGTCCTGAGAGCGGGAGAAGGCCCCATGCTGCCATGCATCAGTGATCCTCAGTGACATGCAAAACCGGTCCCAGGCTGCAAGCTCCGTGCCGTGCACTGTAACATGACTGCCTCCCACCCTATCGGCCGGGTCCTCAAGCATGTTGAAGTCCCCCCCGACACACCAATGTGCGGCCTCTGGCAATGCATCCGTAACCTGGGTCCAGAACTCTGCTCTGGCACTAGCATGATTGGGCGCATAGACGTTGAGGACGCCCAATAGCTCATCATGCATCCTCAGAATGACATACTGTGCTCTACCAGGCACAATGATCCCTCGATCCACAATGGCCTGTCGCCATACATCTGCAATGACCATGCATACTCCTCCCTGTCCACCCAAAGGACCAAACCCTGCAGACCAAACGGTGTCCCATCTACCAGGCATCACCGAACCATATCTCCGGATCCTGCTCTCACCCAAGTGGTGCTCCTGCATCATCAAAATATCAATGCTGCCACCAACCAGGCATCTCTAAAGCTCCTACCTCAAGCAACCACGATAGCGTATAAAATGTGCTCCGCCAAGGCCCTGTACATTCCATGAGATGATCCTCATGGATGACCTGCTGAGGTGGATGCTGTCTCAACCGTACGGCGGGCCTTCGCAAGCGGCTTGGATGGAGAGTAGTCCCCATCCAAGCGGTTGCGAATCTGCTCACCCGGTGTACTGCAAGAATCACGGATCAGGCGCCAGTGGCTGTGGCCCATGGCGACTGCCTCCCGCTCTGACAGAGCAACCTCGTGTATACATACATATCCAGGGTCGTGTGCTAAGTCTGCCACTATGCGAACGACCAAATGTCGAATCCCTGAGGCATCCACACTCCCGGGATCCAAGAAAAAATGAGCCAACTCCCATAGTCGGCCTATCACATCTGTCACCTCCAGATCGCTCACATGATGAGAAAACTCAACTGCCTGAGTCTTCAAAGTGCTAAGAGCGAGCTCTAGAGTCCACTCCCGGTCCCAAGGGCCACATAGAGGGAACGAGAAGGCCACCGCTGAATCAAGTGCCTCCTCCCTGCGGGCCGAAGGTATCACTACATGAACTCGGATGGGTGCTGGCTCATGGGGGCCCTCTGCTCCAAAAAGCCGTGTGAAGGCGTAATCAAAAGCCTCCGAGCGTTGTCTAATGCCGAGGCGACTCAGCCGACTGCGGATAGATGATATCCGTGAAGCCCGAATCGGCATGGTAGGTCTCCTCTGTGGCGCTCGAGCGAGGTCGGTGTTCAGCGCCCTCCGGACTGCAGGTGAACGCCAGGGGACTGCCAGGGCCTCCCGGGAAGGTGAGGCGGGCGGGGGGGGGGAGGAGGGGGGGGGCGAGGGGGGTGGAGAGGGAGCTGCTGCCGAAACCGAAGCGGGGACGGGAGGAGGCGAAGGTGGAAGCGGGGCGGTGGGAGGGGACGGGGGTGGGGGGGGGGGTGAAGGAGGGGGTGCTGGCATCTCCTGGTCCTCAGTCGTCACCGCAGGGGTCTCCTCCTGGAGGGGAGCAAAGCTGTTCCTCACGGGAACCCAGTGAGGTTGAGACTGTGGCTGCTGCTCTGCAGCGGTCTCTGAGCGTGCTGCTGCGGCTGTCTCCCTCGGCGGCGCCCCTGTCCAGGCTGCCACTCCGAGGTCTCTGTGGCCTGAGCAGGTGTCCCGGAGGCAGCCTGCCGAGCCGCATTTGTGGACAGGCCATCAGGGGCCTGCTGCTGTGGTGAGGGTCGGGGTCTCCTGCGAGGGCAGGCCTTGGCCAGATGACCGACCTGCCTGCAAATGAAGCACTGGTTCGGGAGCCCCGAGAACTCCACTCTCTGATCAATCCATCCCCCCCCCTATCCTAGGTAGCTGAATGACCTTAGGAAGGGAGGAGATGTCAGACACCAAAACTCTGACCGATGGTAGCCCAGCTGCTCTGGCCACCACTGAAGCTGCTGTGGGGCCAGTCTCTAGTACCGAGCCCACCAATGCTCCTATCCTAGAGAGGAGCGGAAGATACTCCCGGCGGAGTCCAGGGAAGCAAACTGTAACATGAAAAAGGCGCTCTCCCTGCTCAGCCCGCTGCTGGGTCAAAGCCATGCTGCCAAGGTCTGAAGAAAGCCGGAGCACCCCTGATGTCAAGGGGACTCATGGCAAGGACCTTGGCCACGCTCTGGGCGGTCTCGAACTCGATCTGGTAATGTCCACGACCCAGTAGCTGTATGTCCAGGATCTTGCCCACATCTGCAAGAAGGCGGGCCTGGAGAAGATCCCGGATCTCCCCTCTGCTGGGGCGAGTGCCGACTATACGGCAGATGGTGGAATGAGCCTGGAGGCGTTCCACCTCTGCGGTGAGGCTCGCTTCCTCTTCTGGCGAAAGAGAAAGCCTGATGGGGGTGTCCTCAGGGGCGGGCGAGGGGGCTGCGGATGAGTCCCTCTGAGGCGGGGTGGGAGGAGCCTCCATCAGAGTGTGAAGCTATGGCGAAGGCGAGGCGAAAGCGGAGATCCTACAAGAACCGAGCTGCACACAAAGAGGCGGAAGACGAAAGCCGGAGAAAAAGGAAAAAACCTCCCTGGGGGCAGAAGTCAGCAAGAAAAAGGAGGGGGGGGGGGTGAAGCTGCGAAGGAGAAACCCTAGGGGGGAGGGCGGGAGCTGCGCGCAAGAGGGGAGGGGTGGAGAAAGAGCTGGCGTAGGGGGGGGGCGGGGGGCTGCAGAGTAGAGGTGGGCGCGAAAGAAGGGGGGGGGGGCGCGAAGGCGAGGAGGGGCGGCGGGCAATGCAGCGAGGGAGGGAGGCGCAGCAGCGAAGGCAGACGGGGCGGCGGGCAAAAGGAAGGGCGGCGGGCAGTGCAGCGATGAAGGGGGCGCAAAAGCGAAGGCAGGAGGGGGGGGACAAGACGAGGCGCGAGGAAAGAGGGGGGACGCGAGGAGAGAGCAAGCAGGAAGGCGGGGGGCGCAGGTATGCAGGCAGCGCGAGTAGGGAGGGGGGCGGGAGCTTCAGCGAGCCGGGAGATCTATCAAGTCACCAGATTTACATAGTGCCCAATCAAGCCAAGGCTGATCTGCAGATGGCCGAGGCAATGGAGTAAAAGGCTCAACTGCATGCATGATGTCAACCCATAGTGGCTGAAATGTCCGAGGAACCTTAAAGTGCTGCCGAATACGACGAAACGAATATGGCCTGTGACGACCAGGTATCACAGCATCTCGGATTCTAACCAAGCCTAACCTGACCATGCGGTTGAGTCGTATGCGTGAAGCATCTCTGTCTGGCCAAACAATGACACGCGACTCCACAAATGTTTCGAACTGCAAAGAGTTCAAAAGTAGTCTTTCATGACCAGGATCCCACCGAGCCAATAGTAGAACTTCATGCCAAGAAAGGAGAATATGCAATAAAATGTGAGATGAGCCAATACGGACAGGATGAGCCGCATTCACAATGTCCCACCATGAAGCCTGCACACGTGTTCGTCCATGTGACAATCCCTCCAACTCAATCAAGTCACGAGCCATGAATACCCAAGGTTGCTCCTGCAAACACATATCTTGAAAAAGCGCCCACCTACGCGCCACCATATGCAAGCGGACATCCAGTAAAGCAGCCCCACCCATTCTTTTGGGCGTCGTAATGTGATTCCAAGCTATCCATGTTTGACCCATAATATTTCCTTGCCTCTTCAACAGCATAAACCGAATGGGAGCAACCAAACGGAGAAGAGATTTGTGCGTCCAAGGTAGCAAAGGCAAAAAATAGGAAATCATGCTAAGCATAATAACCTGAGCTACCTTAACCCTCACGTGCATAGGCCACCCTTGAGCTTTCCAATACAAGAATTTATCTGAGATCCGAGCAGAAATCCAAGCAAGAAGCGCTTGGGGGTCCACATCCACACCCATCGGATACCCAAGATGACGAACAATGTCTCCTGTATGCACCACACGGCCTTGCCACCCTAATGCCTCAAGATCAAATTCCGTGCATACAATGAGGACTGATTTTGTTGAATTTATTTTCAGCCCAGAAGCCAATGCAAAATTATTCCAAGCTTCCATTGCTCGATCTATATTGGCTTTTTCGGCCCTGAGAAACATAAAAGTGTCATCCGCAAGGGCTTGAGCAACCAATTGCTTGCCATGAGGGAGATGCAAAACAACCACTTCACCATGCGATGCCATAGCATCTAGGCGAGATAACATAGGATGAGTGGCAATGGCAAAGAAAAGAGGGCTAAGAGGACAGCCCTGCCGGAGAGAACGGGTGAGAGAAATACCATCCGAAAGTCCTCCATTGAGCATAATTCGCGTGATAGAGCCAGAGCCAAGTAAATGCACCAAATTAACCATTTTGGAACCAAAGCCCATGGTTGTCATTAATTGAGAAAGGAAAGACCAGCTGACATGATCAAAAGCTTTTTCAAGATCCAGCTGCACCATCACAATCTCTTGCTTCTTTGCCTTGGCATAATCCACTCCAATTCAAACATTAAGAATATTATGCAAAATATTCCTGCCATGCACAAATCCATATTGATATGGATGAATAAGAGTAGGAAGCACCTTCTGCAAGCGATTGGCAAAAATCTTTGTAAAGATTTTATACATAATATCCATAAGTGAGATCGGGCGAGCCAAAGAAGTAGGCGAAGAGACTTTGGGCAACAAACGAAGTATGCCCAACTTCCAATCGGCAGGCATATATCCCTCATCCCAAACCCTTTGACAAATAAGCGTCAAAGGCTCTGCAAGCTGATCAGCATATTTTCGGAAAAACTCATTTGTCAAACCATCCCAACCAGGGCTCTTTCCCATGGGAAGTTTGGAGAGAACAGCTTCCACTTCCCCTTGAGTAACAGGAGCATCAAGCTGAACTGCCACATCAGGGTCAACTTGATATCGTACTTCAGCAAACAATGACTCCATTGCAGCCAGGACAGCCGGCGAGACATCCTCTCGAGGGGCAAGCAAATCTTCATAAAACCTGATGCAATGCTGAATAACCTCAAAAGGTTGAGTAACAAGGTTGCCGTGGGCATCCATCAGCCTAACAATATTCTCACGCATATGTTTTTGATGCAACTTATCATAGAAGCGATGAGATTGACAGTTAGCATCCCGCAAAGCATCAAGACGTGCAAGTAGTTTAAAGCGAACATATTGTGCTTCTTGCACCCTAGATAGCTCCTTTTTCAGCCATTCTATGGCATCCACAACTTCAGCATCCATAGAGTCAATAAACATGAACGCCTGCAAGCCCTTTAAAGCGACTCAAGAAGAGCCACATGCTGTTTTTGTATAGAGGAATTAGCAAGACCATAATGCTGTGCTAATTTCCGAGTGTTGGTAAGGAACACTGGCCAAGCATGATAATTAGCCATGGACACTCTTGTGGAGAATTGTCGTATCAACTGACGCATATAAATATCAAAAACTTCATGCTCCAAAAAAGTGTGATTTAAGCGCAAAGGCAAGCGTCCCAACAAGCCTTTATATGCATCCACAGGATGATAGACCATTTCAAACACAAGCGGCCAATGATCTGACAAAACCTGTTGCTGATCAACCATCATAGTAAGAACCTCTGGCAAAAAGAGATCTTGATGTAAAATATACATCCTATCCAATCTAGCATAAGTGCCCCGAAACTGTTGTGAGGCATAAGTGTAACCCCTTTCATCTGGATGCAACGAAGACCACATGTCTTGTTTTAGCGACCTTGCTGCAAAAGCTTCCCACGCCATTCTCTCCGGGCCATCCATTACAGAATGAGGAGACGTGGCTTGCTCCCTGGAGACACACATATTAAAGTCTCCCATCACAAAGCCAGGATGAGAGATTGAAAGAGCACACAAGTCATTCCACAGCAAACGGCGTGCACAAGTATTATTTGGAGCATACACCCCTAACAACCATAAAGGCGTATCATCCCAAACAATCTGTATCACTAGAAATCTTCCATGAACATCTTGAATCACAAGAGAAGGCTGAAACTGCGAACGAACAGCAAACATAACACCTGACTGCGAAGCAGGATGTCCGCTGTAGAAAACATGAAACCCCTTATATACATAGGCTTTGCCAGCCAACTTATGCTGCTTATGTTCAACTGCACACAAAACATCCCAACCATGACAAAAAGTTGTACGCCAGAGCTTGAACTGCTTTTGGCGCGAAGAAATACCCTTTACATTCCATTGTACAATTTTCATAAGCCTTCCCAGAAAAGGAATCAACAAGGCTGTGTACTAGGCCCAGGACAATCTGCCAAATCACGAACCTTTTGAAGCATTGCATTTTTAGACATGGTATTTGTGATCTCAGATTGCCCTTGGAGTTCCCGAGCACGTGCCAAAGGGTAATGACCATCCCATGGCGAGATGACCTCACCCTTCTAGCCACTCTATCCACCCCAAGAGCCCCTGTACCCTGAGAAAGTTTGCCTCCCGGCCTCTCAATCCTGGTCTGTTGCCGGGCACCTGAACCCAAAGGGCGACGAGCATATGTATGTAAGGGCCCCTAATGAGTACGCAAAGGCCCCCGCCAAACAGCATCTGAGAAATCCCCCCGCGGGGTAACAAATCGTGTCTTTTTACCACGTACTTCCACCCATGGCTGCTCAACCTCATTCTGAACATCCACATGTACATCCATGTGCTGGGCATCATGTAAAGGAGCGTCATGCTCATCTTCCACGGGCAACTGCCCATCAACGATATCCTTGGTAGCAACAACTTGTTCTTTCTTAGGACATTCGGAGACAAAGTGGCCCATCTCACCACATTTGAAACAGTGGCCAGCAAATGTATCCCATCTCAATTCATACATTAAAGTATGCAGCCCAGCCATATTGACACGCAAATGTGTCGGCCTAGGTCTCCCAGTGTCCCACAACATGCATAGACGATTTCGGTTTCTAGATGTCATTCGAGGCACCACCAAGACATCACCGATACCTCGCATGAGACCTGGTAAAACACGCCAAAACATTGGTGGGAATTGTTTCACTTCAACCCAAACTGGGCAAGCCTGGTGCAACATAGCTTGGTACTCTGCCATAGGCTTCCACGGAACCACATGAACCAACTGCCCATCCAAAAAGAGTGGCACTTGCTCCAAGACTACCCTACGGGCTTCCGAAGTGCGAAAAAGTATTTCATAAAAGCCTCTCGAACCATCATAAATCTCCTCACGTGCCTCAGGCGATACCAAGCGGCCCAACCATGCTCTAAGACGAGGCAACAATGGAATACGCCGAGTAAAGAAGAAGATAGCAGCACGATCATGAAAATCTGCTAGCTGTTGTAGCAACAAAGGAGTCTCCATGCATACATCAGCCACACCACCATTATCTACTGCAGCCATTTGCACGCTATTTGCCTTCACATATTCTTGCAGAAGCTCACCAGTGATCTGCAGCAAACGTTGTCGTGACGTGTGCGGAGTAGCCAGGAAAGTACGAGACTTCTAGCTGTGAGAGTTGGTGCCAAACCTAACAAGGAAACTCACATTCAAAATTTCCCAAAAAGCATAGGACAAATCCATCCTTGAATTCGTGTTCCAATTGCTTATCCCTTTCCAAGCATAGATTCACTGGCTTCTTTTTCCAAAACTTTCCAGCTAATCACATGTAGGCATAACATAACCTTTAAGTATTTCCAACATACATGTGACCCCTTTCATTCCATACATCCACTGTCACCATTCCCAACATCTCATAATGTTCTTTATCACCTGAAAATCTGGCTTAAAATTCCAACAACTCACAAACACAAAATGATATATGGCATAACTTTAACATATTCACATGATTTTAAAAGAAATCCATGGCCTGCATTTAGTTCCACTAAGATAGAATTAAAATCAATTCTCACTAGAGTCGTTGCTGTATTTCTGACTCTTTGATTCCATGTCCCTTGATGAAATATCCTCACATATCTTCATATCAAAATCCACCCTTTATTTTTTTACAAAACCTTTGAAGGTTTGTTGGCATCGTGTATTTACAAGTGGTAGGTAGGAAAAATAAAGAAATTTTATCAAGCTTTACTTATCTGAAGGCGGGGAAAAGGGATTCATTCGAATTTTTTTGAAAAAAATTCTTCCCACACTTCACTGCAAGCAGCGTACAGCCGGCGCATAGCTGGTTTTTGTGAATTTGTAGTAAGCATATCATTAGATAGTAGCAGCTCAGCTCTCTAATTCAAGCCCCAACACGCCATAAACAGTCGCTAAATGCATGAAATGAATCAATCTGGTCGTGTCGCCTCTGTCACCTGGTTTTTTTTCTGCAGACTTCTTCTGATAAGCACCGCTCGCAATTCCCTGGTTTTTTCTGGTCATTCCCGCGAGGAAGTCGGCGCCCACGCCCTTTTGCAGCTGAAATCGCGCATTTCCCATTTTAATTTTCCTCACTGCGCCTACTATTTCCTTTTTCCTTTGTTTTGGAGTGTGACCTTTTTCCTTTATTTTGGAGTGTTGACCATATATATATATATATATAAAATCAAACTCCTTTTCACCATAACCTTGCTAAGGGTTTTTCTCACGCCTCATCAAAAGAAGCTCCATTTGGCATCCTTATTGCACATATGATTTTTGCCATCTAAAGCATACGATCAAGACCCCAACCATTATGTACCATAAAGTTCTCTGTCTCAGTGCTAATATCAACTCAACCATGATAGGCACAGCTTATGAGCAATTCACCATCTCATGGAATCAATAAAGTAGTCGAACCACAAGCATAATCCAGTCCTATCAAGGCACAAGGTATCTGCTAGCTCCGAAATTCTCCATAAGCATAAAAAAAAATCCTCCACAATTCACACCACACTGTCAAAGGCTTCGAAACCTGGCTCAGCCTCAGCTCATCTTATTGAACCTTATCTACAATATGAACATATATACTCAGGCATCATATAATGACTCGTCATGGCACTTAACCCCATGCATCTGGATGTGTATTTGATGACCTCACATGCACGGTTTCACATCATAGACGTGCCATGGCACGACATCCACCCCCTCTAAACCTGCACATCCTCTGGTATGTGCCAAATCATCATCAAGATCTACATATAGCTGGATGTCGTCTTCATCTTCTGCATTGTCAGGAAGATCATCCTCTTCCTCTTCAACCATATCCATACTACCACTGTCAAGCCTCTCATCCTGAGTCTCCTGTGAATCAAAAGGATCACTATCATGCCTTCTTTTAAATATCTTGACCCTTTTGCCTGCCACAAGATTCTTTATTTCTGTTCCATCAAGCTCACACAAAGTATACGTGGCATTTCCATGCACATGCTTGACAATGTAAGGGCCAAACCATCTTTTTGCAAATTTTCTTTGAACAGTGAATTGGTTGTCAAGGCTACTATCATACATTAGAACCCAATCACCTTCTTCAATAGGTTTTGGCCGGAGTCTGTGTCTATTATCAAATCTTTCTTTATTTTTCAACCTTGCATCTTTCAAGCGAGCTTTAGCAAGCTCTACATCTTCAGGCCTCCTCTCCAACTGTCTTATTCGCAATGCAAGGAGGTCATCTCTGCTCAATCCTTTGACCCAGGGCAATACATTCCAAGTTAGAATTACTTCTTCAACTGGCATCACTGGCTTCTGACCATACATCAATTCTGCAGGCATGTATCCTGTCACTGAGCTATGAGTTGTACGGTCAGCCCACAAGGCATATGGTAGCAGCTTTGGCCACTCTCGCATTCTTTCTCTGCATGCCTTAGCCAAAGCTTTAATGATTGGAGGATGTCCTCGCTCACTTTTCCCATTGCCCTCAGGATTGTAGGCACATGTTAGGGACAGTTTGATACCAATTCTAGAGAAGAATTCCCTTGCTTCCTCAACATCTAGCTCACCCCTATCAGCTGTTATCTTCCCAACACAACCATACCGGCAGATCACATCTTCCAAGAGAAATTTGCATACTGTTTCTGTACTCTTTGTTCTAAGAGCACGCCCTTCTACCTGATTTGTCAAATCTTCTCTTGCAAGTGCAATGTACCGCATCTGCCAAATTCCCAAAGGCATTGTAACTAGATCCACTACCCATTTGTAGTGCATGGCAGGTGGGTAGGTTGGTTGCAAGCCATCACGATGCCGCACATTTGAGTACATTTGGCATACTATGCATGTTTCCACATATTGGGAAATATCCTTGTACATTCCTCTCCACCAATATTTTTCCTTTATTTTGGTAAAGGTGGCCCACACACTTCTATGCCCAGCCCAGAGACTCTCATGGAATTCTTTCACAAGCTTTCCTTGAGTCTCTTTATCACATATGACTCTCTGTGGCATAGCATTCCTCTGCTTAGGATGCTTCCAGAGATACCCATCCTTTAGGAAATAACCATATGCTTTTCTGCGGATCCTCTTAAATTCTGAGTCAGACCAATTTTCTTGCCTTGTCAGAGTACTCAAATATTGACCAATAAGCAACCAATCTCCTTCATATATTTCCTCAATAAAAGACTCAAGTGCATTTGATAGGCAAATATGATAATGCTGTAGTATAGAACTTTGTACCCACATCATCAATGTCACTAATCATCTCTTTCTCATCTTCATACCTGGCTCTTGATAGCATATCTGCAACTGGATTATCTTTTCCCGCAATATGCTCAAACTCAGGATTTAGTGACTTGATATAAGCAATCCACCTAAGCATAGCAATATCTGGAGTGGTACAACTTGCTATCATCCCAAGAAGTGGCAAGCAATCAGTTTCCACAAGTACAGATGCCCCAATAAGATATTCTTTTTCACATTTTAGAGCAGTGACTATCTCCCATAATTCTCTCTTGATCTGTGGATACTTTCGTTGCCGAAAGCTTAATACCTTTGCTCCAAATCTAATTACATACCTATGATCATCCTCATCATCTTGCCCTACTGCCCATCCTATTCCAGTAGGACTAGTATCAACTGTAACAATCACAGGCCTGCCACACTCATAATCTGCCTTTCTCAAAATGGGTGATGATTGGAGCAAATATTTCAGCTTCCGCATAGCTTTAATATGTACTACACTCCACAAAAATTTTTGATTTTTCCTCAAAAGTTGATAAAGAGGATCTGCTACATGTGCATAATGTGGGATCCAAATAACATAAAAGACACATGCTCCAAGAAATCTCCTCAGCTCTGTAACATTAATGCATGTTTCCTTCATTCTTTGTATTGCATCTATCTTGGCTGGACAAGGACGGCGTCCACTAGTACTACAAAGATGTCCCACTATTAGCACTTCACCAACTCCAAACACTGATTTCAGCCCAGATAAAGTAAGATTCACTTCTTCAAGCCTGGATAGAATCATGTCACAATCCTTTATATGATTTGCCACAAACTTGCGGCACCCTTTTGAATCCAAATCCTCATCTTTGTCTTTCTCATCACAGCCCTTTATTGGCACATCATCCAGAAATGGCATAGTTTTTTGTGGTATGAAGTCTCGTAAGACTTTATTCATTCCATTCATCATATGTGCCACTGAGTTAGTGGCTCCCTGTGGTAAGGTACACATCCTTACTAATCCCAAAGGAGTTCTCATTGTGGTCAAGTCCCTGCTTTGTATATCCAGCTGGAACTGATCATATCCCGAATACAGATCACCCATAGAGTATATAGCTTTCCCTGCAAATGCTTCTGCAAACTCATCCACAATTGGACCTGCTCCCACATTCCTGATTGTGACTTTGTTTACAGGTTGCATGTCTTGAATAAAGCGCAATGTCCCATTTTTCTTTGGTACAGTAAACCATCTGTTGGAATATGGGGCACATGAAGGCTCCAAGATTCCCATCCTGATCTTTTCCTTTAGTAATTCCATCAACTTTGGCAAGAGAGCCTTTGGTACTGGAATTGGCCGCAGGTTCCAGGGCACATGTGGAACAGTAAAGATCACCATTGGTGCTGTTACACTTGGATCAACACAGCCTATCTCATGCGGCTGAAAGGCAAAAGCTTTCCCATGTTTTACAAGCATCTCCTCAAAGCATTTCCTTTCAACTGGCAACAGAAAATCCTTCTCACCAATCTTTAGCTCTTTTAGAGTTTCTTGAGTAAATTTATGCCCAATTTTCTTCGGATCTCTAAGATTTGGCTGCATAGAAGCTTCATCTATCTTCTCCTTGCTTCCCGGTGGCAAGGGCAAGGCAACTGGTTTCACCTTCTTTGCAACCGTTTTGTACTTTGTATCAACATGAGCATCCATCTCACAATTCATGTTTTTACATTCCACCCCCTCAAATTCCTGGATTATATCATACATTTCCACAGATGACACCTTTATCATTTCATTTCCACCCTGTAAGCATGCTCTTCCCATATCAAAAAGCACATCCATAGTATCTATAAATGACACCTCATCAAGCACCCCTGAAATAAACTCATTCTTTCCCAAAAGACCACACTGCTCAAAACTTTTTTGTTCATTTTGTATATGTTTTTGCATGCCACGCTTCAAATCCTTGCTTTTTACAAAAACCAATGACCCATAGCTGGAGAATCCCTGAAAATTTGCTGAAAAACTATTTACATTGATTGAGTCCTGCGAGAACTCATTTTCCCTTGTACCATTGGAATCCCGCTTTACAATGGCACCTGGCCAAAATCCCTCATCTCCCTGTAATTTATGAATTCTCTATTTATCTTTGGAAGTGACTGTGCTCGAAGAGACTCACGATTCCTTTCATGGTTAATACAAACTATCAAAAACTGAACAGCTTTTTTGCCATCTTTACTCCTTATTCTTGCATATGCTGAACCATCATCCAAAACTTTTGTTTCCATCCTTACAGCTGTAATGTAGGGTTGCCCAAGAATGAGGGGATACGATGACATCTCTTGAACAAAGAAATTCTGATCATCCTTCACATCCCCTATAGTTACCCTTACATTTGGACATGCTGCATAAAGCTCTCCAGATGAGTTATTAGCTGCTTTAATCATCCACCCATGATCCACATCCATTGGCCACTTACATTTGTTGTAGAGATTTTTAGCCATAAGATTTATTTCAGACCCATGATCAATTAGAGCGACATATGGCTCTTCCAAATCACCTATCTTGACAAGGGTTTCAGTGGTTGCTCTTGCCCAATGGCTCCTGGAGTAATGACTCTTCGTAAGAACTTCTTTTTCATCATCCTCTTCCACAAAGCGCACTTGTCGTGCCCCATCAGCAGAGTGATTACATTCTACCACATTTTCTCTCTCTTCCTTTTTCTGTACCTGTACTCCATGAGTCTTGGAAGTGCTTGCCTCCCCTTGTGATGGAATAGATTCAATTATGGACTGCCTTTTTCTTCGTATAATATCAATTATCTCGTCATGAAATTCTTTCTTTGCAATCCCCAAGACTTCCCCTAGTGTGAATTCCACCCCGCTGTTTAGAATCCTTTCTTCAAGTACCTTTTTGAGATCTGTTGCAACTTCAATATCAGATTGAAGCTTATAGAGTGGACTTTTCCCTTTACCCTTCTCCTTCATTTTTGCTGGCACTTCTTCCATTGAAACATCCTGTGGAGGTCTGCTATGCTGTGGAGGCATATGTGATGGTCCAGGATCCTTCTTTTCACTTCCACGTGTAACTCTTTTTGATGGCCCTCCTTCCTCATTTTCCCTTTTACGCTTCTCCTCTACCTGTGCCTCATTATTTTGGCATTTGGCAATATAGGCATGAATGGATAAACAAACCACAGGCTCCTCCCAGCCAGTCTCAAGACGTATACAATCACCTGCCTCATGCAAAGCTTGCTTTGACACTTTCTTTGACGCAATTAATTCCATTGTTGATGGCCAAAAATCCTCATTCTCATAATCCTCATCATTCTCAAATCCCTGCTTTAGTTGACCAACCTTTAATCCATAGGTTGCTGCCTCAACCATAGAAATGGCATGACTAGCAGCCATATCCTCTACCAGCTTTTTCATCCCTCCTTTCCCAAAGTTTGTACTCAATGGAAGACCAGTCTCTGTAAGATGGATTTTCCCATCTTTGAAAAACACAAGTTGATTTTTAAGAGCTTCTTTATAGCTAGCACAATCCTTCTTTGCATGTTCTGGGTCATCACACCATATGCATCTATATGTAAACCCTTCTTTGCTTTGAGGCCTTTGCATAGAAGCCTGCCCCAATGGTAAACCTTTTTCTTCAATCCTGGACATCTTCAATTTTAAGTCACGCATACCCTTGATAAGCCCATCCATTGGCCCATCTACCTTGGGAATTGTAGCAGCTGGTTTGGGTAGATTCTCAGGGGTAACAGCAGCTATGGGGGGTGCAGAGCCCATCACCATTTTATCCCTCCTCCGCTGCCGCTTTGCTAACATAGTGACTGCATCCTCAACATCATTCCAATCACTCTTTAATCCCTGCTCTGTATCCTTATCCTCAAGGAGGATTTCCAATTTCTCCTGGAGATCTTTCCCAGCTGCTTGTAAGAAGAGCTCTGTTTTTTCTCTGTCCAAAGTTGCACGCTCTATCCTTGACAACTGGGCATAACGCTTCTCAAACTCTCTTAGCAATTCTGTGGCAGAAATTCCCATCTTAGGTTTTGTGACCCATTCCAAGAAAGTTCGTTTGGTCACTCGCTCAGAATCCTCCATAAAATATTCATCCTTTAAAGCAAGCTTGAACTCTTCCCAATTTCTGCCACCCTGTGCTGTCTGCAATCCTTTTATGCGCTCTCTTATTTCAGGAACACATACCAGCTCGAAACTTCGAACCATGTCCTCCTCAGTCACCCTGTTTAGCTCCATCTCCTTTATATAATTGCGCAGGTACTTTGTAATGTCCTTCCCATCAAATTGATCCATCTTTTTCACAATTGATTGTAATGCTTTGGTCGTGGAAATTTGTCCTCTTTCAGCAGCTTGTTGTTGTTGCATGTACATGGTAAACATCTGAAACATCTGCATAACTCCGGGGTCAAAATGAACCCCCTGACCCTCAGAATTCTCAGCCATAGCTTCCCTATATATTTCACCACACTCTCACCCCAGCAGTTTCACGTCGGGTTCACCAAAAAGCTGTCGTGACGTGTGCGGAGTAGCCAGGAAAGTACGAGACTTCTAGCTGTGAGAGTTGGTGCCAAACCTAACAAGGAAACTCACATTCAAAATTTCCCAAAAAGCATAGGACAAATCCATCCTTGAATTCGTGTTCCAATTGCTTATCCCTTTCCAAGCATAGATTCACTGGCTTCTTTTTCCAAAACTTTCCAGCTAATCACATGTAGGCATAACATAACCTTTAAGTATTTCCAACATACATGTGACCCCTTTCATTCCATACATCCACTGTCACCATTCCCAACATCTCATAATGTTCTTTATCACCTGAAAATCTGGCTTAAAATTCCAACAACTCACAAACACAAAATGATATATGGCATAACTTTAACATATTCACATGATTTTAAAAGAAATCCATGGCCTGCATTTAGTTCCACTAAGATAGAATTAAAATCAATTCTCACTAGAGTCGTTGCTGTATTTCTGACTCTTTGATTCCATGTCCCTTGATGAAATATCCTCACATATCTTCATATCAAAATCCACCCTTTATTTTTTTACAAAACCTTTGAAGGTTTGTTGGCATCGTGTATTTACAAGTGGTAGGTAGGAAAAATAAAGAAATTTTATCAAGCTTTACTTATCTGAAGGCGGGGAAAAGGGATTCATTCGAATTTTTTTGAAAAAAATTCTTCCCACACTTCACTGCAGGCAGCGTACAGCCGGCGCATAGCTGGTTTTTGTGAATTTGTAGTAAGCATATCATTAGATAGTAGCAGCTCAGCTCTCTAATTCAAGCCCCAACACGCCATAAACAGTCGCTAAATGCATGAAATGAATCTCTCTGGTCGTGTCGCCTCTGTCACCTGGTTTTTTTTCTGCAGACTTCTTCTGATAAGCACCGCACGCAATTCCCTGGTTTTTTCTGGTCATTCCCGCGAGGAAGTCGGCGCCCACGCCCTTTTGCAGCTGAAATCGCGCATTTCCCATTTTAATTTTCCTCACTGCGCCTACTATTTCCTTTTTCCTTTGTTTTGGAGTGTGACCTTTTTCCTTTATTTTGGAGTGTTGACCATATATATATATATATAAAATCAAACTCCTTTTCACCATAACCTTGCTAAGGGTTTTTCTCACGCCTCATCAAAAGAAGCTCCATTTGGCATCCTTATTGCACATATGATTTTTGCCATCTAAAGCATACGATCAAGACCCCAACCATTATGTACCATAAAGTTCTCTGTCTCAGTGCTAATATCAACTCAACCATGATAGGCACAGCTTATGAGCAATTCACCATCTCATGGAATCAATAAAGTAGTCGAACCACAAGCATAATCCAGTCCTATCAAGGCACAAGGTATCTGCTAGCTCCGAAATTCTCCATAAGCATAAAAAAAAATCCTCCACAATTCACACCACACTGTCAAAGGCTTCGAAACCTGGCTCAGCCTCAGCTCATCTTATTGAACCTTATCTACAATATGAACATATATACTCAGGCATCATATAATGACTCGTCATGGCACTTAACCCCATGCATCTGGATGTGTATTTGATGACCTCACATGCACGGTTTCACATCATAGACGTGCCATGGCACGACAACGTGCAAACTCCGGAGAAGGTACCTGAGAACTTTCCTCTGCATTCTCTCCAACATTCACTGGAGTGTAGCTTGCATCAACATCAAGCGTTTGACGTTTTTGTTGCTCCGAGGCATCTGAAGCATAACCCACATCCTTCTCGATCATCTCCTCAATAAGATCCATGTTAAGGCTATTGGCAGCCATGCCACCAACAGCAGCAGCCGGGTCATCCAAATCCATGTACGAAAGCAAAGAAAACCCGCTCTCTCAAAACTTAATTCAGCACCTGAAAACCCTAATTCAGCACCTGCAAACCCTAATTCAGCAGCTGCAAACCCTAAATCAGTAGCTGCAAACCCTGGAAACCCTAAGAGCAGAGCCTTAAAACCCTATAACAGCAAAACGAAACCCCGAAACGACTGCTGTAAACTGTAAAACAGCAGCAAAATCTACGTTCAAGACCCTAAAACAACATATTTCGAAGAAGAGGAAACCCTAAAACAGCAGCCCAAATCTGTTCGAAACCCTAAAACAGCAGCTCTACTGAACACGAAACCCTAAAACATGTACAGGAAACGCTAAAACAGCAGCCCAAATCTGTTCAAAACCCTAAAACAGCAGCAAATTTCTGTTCAAAACCCTAAAACAGCAGCTCTACTGTAGACAAAACCCTAAAGACAGCTCCTCCCTTCACCATTTCATTTCTCCAACATCCCTTCTCTCTCTCTCTCTCTCTCTCTCTCTCTCTCTCTCTCTCTCTGCCCCAGAACAGCTGGTATGATGAGGAGTGCAGAGAGACCAGAGCCCGACTGCAGCGGGAGGTTGCTTTGGGAGTCACTACTCACCGACAGTCACGTATTGCCTTCCGACGCCTTGTGCGAAGGAAGAAGCGGGCCTTCCCTGCTCAGCTAGAGCAGGAATTATACCAGCTGTTCTTGAGCCAGGATTCGAGGGAGGCTTGGCGTCTGTTTCATGAGTCCTCCCCTGCTTTGGCCATCACTTCTACAGAGGTCTGGGGTAGTTATGCAGCATCTCTATATACAGTTCCTGGACAGACACCTTTTCCTGACCCGCCAGCACCATGCCCACAGACATGTACTTTCTTTACCGCAGAGATGGTAAGGAAGGCCATTGATAGGATGAAGACTGGGAGAGCATATGATCATGATGGATTGGTCGCTGAGCACTTTATTCATGCGAGAGACATGCTGGCAGAGCTTCTAGCAGTGATGTTCAATCGTGCTATGTGCGAAGGCTTACCTGAGACTTGGAGTAGGTCCACCATCGTGCCTATCTTCAAGTCAGGGGACCCTATGGAGCCATGGAATTATCGCACTATTATGATTGGTCACACACTAGCACGATTGTATGCATCCATTCTTGAGCAACAGTTGAGTAGATGGGCAGAGAGAGTTGGCATTCGAGCAGAGGGACAGGCAGGGTTCAGGAGAGGTTTCTCTACTCTTGACCACATCTTGACTCTGCGGGCCATCATTGAGGAGGGCAGGTCACATGGGCGACGGATTTATTGTAGCTTTGTGGACTTCCGCAAAGCATTTGATACAATGCCCAGAGCCAGATTGATGAGGCGATTACAGGAGATGGGGGTACCCACAGAGCTCATATGGGGGATTATGGCTTTATATAGATCAGTTGCAGGACAGGTACGCACCCCAGAGGGGGTCTCTACTTTGGTTCACTCCACTATAGGAGTGAAGCAAGGTTGCCCGTTATCTCCTTCATTGTTTGGTATGTATGTGGATGAGGCTTCTGACTACATTGAGAGATTGGGGGACAGAGGAGCCCAGCTAGCAGGTACATGGATCCCACTATTGTTATATGCTGATGATATTGTGTTGATCTCTGACTCCCCTGAGGGTATGCAGCGTCATCTGGATGCTTTACATGAGTTTGCACATGATAGTGGATTGTCTGTCAACCTTGACAAAACCAAGGTTATGGTGTTTAACACCACGCCATAGTGGGTTAGGCGATCAGCTTCCACATTTACATATGGGCAAGAGATTGTGGAGTATACAGATGCATATACATATCTTGGGGTAGTATTCAGTGGGCCAGTGTTTTCGATGAGGAGAGCAGCAGAGACTAGATTGACTAGAGCACATGCAGCCCTGGGTGGTTTGGAGAGGATGTGTTCGCAGGTTCAGTTTCAGGAACCTCGAATAAAACTTTGGCTTTTTGACACTCTAGTGACATCAGCTATGCTTTATGGAGTGCAGATATGGGGACCTTCAGTGGGCCATCACAGCGCAGGCGGTTGGAGAGGTATGGAGAGGCCTTTGGTATCTATGATTGCTAGGATTATTAGAGCCAAGGCCGTGGTACCTCATGAGATTATTCGAGCAGAGCTGGTGGCTGCCCCTCTGGTGATTGAGGCTCTTACGAGATTAGTCTCCTACATACATGGCTTGTGGGATCTCCCCCGAGACAGATATGCACGCCTCGCCCTGGAGTCCTCCCGACAGTTAGCTTTACAGGGAGACATGGCTTGTTGGTATGGACAGATGACATCTTGGTTCCAGGCACATGGTTTTAGCATGGACAGATTGCCTCCCTTCTAGTATTCTTTGGAGGCACCCTCTCTCACTCTCACACGGACGGAGATTACCAGACTCATTCGTCAGGATTTAGTTCAGCTGGACATTAGGAGGACATGGATACAGCTGACTGAGGAGCTGGGCACAAAGATGGCTTTCTACAGAGAGCATTTTCTTCAGCTCACAGCAGATGGTTTTGTGATCAGACCCAGTTACATGGATGTACACTTGTCTGATGCAGTACGATGTGCTATTGGTCAGATTCGCACATCCTCACACCAGCTTGAGATTGAGATTGGCCGATATAGAGGTATACCAGCTGAGGCCAGGATATGCCGAGTATGCCATGGGGAGCCAGAGACAGAGCTGCATTATATATGCCATTGTACTGCATACTATGAGATACGTGGTCGTTTCCACTGTTTATTCAGAGAGGGTTTTGGACCACTTTCCAGAGTCATGGGGTACCAGGACCAGAGGTGTTTGGGATTGTTCTTGCTTGAGCTGCGGAGACATAGAGATAGCCTGCTTAGGCACACAGAGAGCCAGACTCAGAGGCACATTACAGACTTCTTTAGTCCAGCCATCACTGCGCCAGATGGAACACAGCAGCAGCAGGACATGGATACCGCCCACACCAGGGGTACACTGATTGATCGTGCGATTGAGCTTGGGTGGTCTAGACGCCCACGACTACGGAGGAGAGCATCCCAGCATAGACGGAGGTTGCAGCGGCGGATTCGGATTATTCTTGCGAGGCATGCGGGACACCCAGTCAGGGTGCTGACCACAGAGGATATTGAGGAGATCCGCCAGTGTCCGATGCGGCACATATTATGAGATGGAGGCACCTCCATAGTGTACCCCTCCGTCCCACATGATATTGTATCCCCTCGCTATATTCCACTCACCTCCATAGCGTACCCCCCCCTCACTATATTCACACCGTATAAGGGTTTTTGTTTACCTTCCAGTTCCAGTTTCATTTTCTAGGTGCCAGTAGTATCATCTTTATTTTTCATTTTCTGGGTTTTTTTATCCAGACATTGTATCAGATCCAACATGATGTAACTTTTGGTCTCATAGGTCATTACGGCCTTTTGAAGACGTTAATATAACATTTCATTTCATTTTTCTCTCTCTCGCAAATCCCGCTTTTCAACATTTCATTTCTCTCTCTCTCTCTCTCTCTCTCTCTCTCTCTCTCTCTCTCTCTCTCTTAGGAGGATCCGGGCCATCATCTTCCATCATCGCAGGACCTTCTCGCGTCAGCTCAGCTTTACCACGTTGAGCAGCATGTCACAACGGCCCAGGAGGGATGTATTAGGGTGATATGAGAGCTGTCTCCTCATGTACCTAGATCATATTTTATGGCTCTAGATTTTTGTTATCTATCTTTATTACTATTTTGTACCCAGGATGATGTACCTCATGGATATGATGTAACCTTTTGGTCTCGTAGGTCATTTTGGCCTTTTGAACGTTAAAACAACTTTCATTTTTTGTTTCTTTCTCTGAGTGTCTGCATCTCCAGTGGCTCGGTACTTCAGCTCAATTGTGCCGCCTCCATCAAGGACGTTGCTGGAGGTGATACACCAGGCAAGCCCTCCCGTGAGCTTGTCGAAAGAGGACAACGAGGAGATGCGGGCACAGAAATAACCCCCCGCCACCAGTAGATCGACGATCCTCTAAAGCACCTCCGTAACATCACCCCCCTCCATTGCTCTCTCTCTCTCTCTTTCTCTCTCAACACCGCAACACAATTGATAGAAAGGCCCTCAATGTTAGGCAGCCCACAAGATTGTGTGAAGGAGCGCACAGGGGAGGGCTGTGAAGGTAGCGAACAGGCGAAGGCAGGTGCAGGCAGCGCACAGTTTGTGTGGCGCATAAGTGAAGGCAGTATTGTTTGAAGGCGGACAGCATTCGTGCACATGCAGTCCTGGGTAGCAGTGTGCAAGTGGCTGACAGGTTCAGCTGTGCTCAGCAACAGAGTTCGTAAGAAGCACCACACAACAGGTTGTTTGGTCCTGGAAGCACAGGTCTGATCTGTACAGGAAACAAATCAGGGTTTCCGTAAAGGTAGATACAGTGGGTGTCGGCTTCTTTGACTTGTCACATTGACTGAAAACATGTCTCAATCCTGGGAGGCAGAACAAGATGGTGAAACCATCTTTCACACCCCCACAAAGCCACCAAATGCCTAATGTAGAACACTGAGGGAAGGGATCATGTCCCCTGGCTCATGAAGGCTTGCGAAGATGGCCCGACGAGATGAGGCCCTTTATGAGAAGATACATCTACATATAAGGACAGAGATGAGCACCATGCAATGGAGCTTGAAAAGCAATGGACTGAGCAGATGCATGCCCAAGAGAAAGTGATATATGAAATGCTGAAGGTAGAGATATATGCCCAATTGAAGGGAGAAATGCAAGCCCAAGTACGGGTTGAGATGGAGTTGGCCCAAGTTTTGATGCACACGGAAATGAAAAAACAAATGCAGAAATGGAAGGATGGCATGCTCCGGGAGATTGGCACAATGGTTGCATCATACGAAGGCACCTTGAAGACATGTACGGCTGACCGCGAAAAAGACGGGCATTTGGGACAAGCAGGCTTTACTCCAAAAATAGCCCTCCCCTCATTAATGGGAAGGCCACCATGTAAGAATAACCAAAAGAAGTGAGAAATCTGGCTCCTCCTATATGAGCCTTTTTTAAGCTACATTGTCCTTAATGCCAGGCTCCTACTTGGACAAATTCAGACTATTTATAGGATTGGTTGCATTAATCTGCTCCCACTCACCACGATCGTAATGAAGATATCTGATAGTACATCCACCATATGCACCAAGACCTATGGGTCAAAATATCAAGCATAGGGTCAACATGCTAGTGCTTTCCTGAGCGGCTAACTCTCTCACTGGATGAAGGGCAGTGTCAGGAATAATGTCATGCGTGTCACATTTCAACTATCTCCATCGTGTCTGGATAGAATACAAAACACAATCTCCCTCCTCATCTTGATCCAGCAAGGCTAACACCTGTAATGGCACTCCTGTCCTGGAGAAAACTCATAGCAACCTAGGATGCTGTTGATCGTGAAATGTCCCAGTAATCCACACATGAGGTATACCTCCATCAATTTGATCGATCCATCCAGGGCTCCCTCTGAGGTGCTGGGTGGATGCAAGTCTCCGATCCATAGGGAGGCTTCTAAAAGTCTTCCAACTGTTGATGCACATCTCTCCCAACCAGGCCACTACATATATCCAGACGCACCCAAAGGTCGTGCAACCTCATCTCTAATGAGGTCATTCCACAAAATGGGCAGTCTATCAGTCTCATCCTCTGATCTAGGAAGCCTCTGTCTCAAAAAAGGTCTCATGCTACTCCACGCTCTGATAATGGAAGCTATAATTGCAGAGGAAGGTGCCCTATACCCTGCCTCAGTAAAGATAAAATGTGAACTAAGCATCCTATCTCCATCACCACAAGGGGTACAACTAGAAATGTGAAACATAATGAAATTCTTCCAAGGCTCGGTGCTTGCAAGGAATCCTTTGACTGCTAACTTACAAAGCCATGCTTTGCACTGTATATCCGGATCTACAATACTCAGCCAGCCCTTCTGTCTGGGGTGTATAGTAGTCTCCCAAGCCACTTTGGCCCAGGTGTCTAGTGTACCATCCAAACCTGACCAGAGAAAGTTACGGACCAATCTCCGCAACTGGCCAATGCATCCATGAGAGAAGCACCAACAAGAGGCAATGAACCAGGTAGAGGCATGCTGTACTCGGTTAACCACCAAGGCTCAAAATCATCAACAGCTCAGTGCTAAGTGACACCATTACTTAATATCACCATTGATGAACAATTATAATAATCCAAAAGGAAAGACATCAAACAATTTTTGTTTTTCTGACATTTTGTAAAGATTAATATATATCTGTGCTTCTGTAAAATCCAACAGATTAGTGAAAAATCTTGCCTCTCCTGAGTTAAGTATGTTGTTGATGTCCTCAAGAAATGATTCCATGACAATCTGAGTGTCGGAGAACAGAAAAGTCATTTCTTTGTCATCTACACCGGCTTTTAAGAGCATTCTTTTCAAATCCTCCCTCCATTCATTGTTCCCATAACCTTTTGTAATCTCAATCTGTATACACAAGGCAAAACGGATATAGTTAGAAGGCATTAATTAAATCATTCCTGATTCACGCTGAAAAAATATGCTTGCTTGTCTTTTCTTTTCCCACAAGTCCAATGCAGGATCGTTGTTTACCTGAAACAACTCGAAGTCTTCCATAAACGTAGCTAGCTTTGTCAAACTTTGCCTTCCACTTCCACCTACTCCAAGGAGGAGTGCATTCCCAAGGGGAAGCCGAATCACCCTGCAAATGCGTGCAGCATGTTCTATAGCATCCAAGAACATCACAAGTTTCATAGGGGTACTGCTAACATTATTATAATCTTCCAAGTACTGTTCAACAACTTGAGAGATCTTTGCAAAGTCAGTAACCTGCATGACCGAAAGAAAAAAGCATAGCAGGAGGCTTTTCAACATATTACTACGCTAACCTAATTCCTACAGTATATGTACACACACACACACGTTTGTATGTATACTATATATATGTGTGTGTGTGTTAATAGTGTTATATACATAAATATATGTATGTATATATATATACATGTATATACATATACATGTATATGTATATACATGTATATATATATGTATATGTATATATGTATACAGACATATATATATATACATATATATACATACATATATTATATATATGTATGTATATATATGTATATATATACATACATATATGTATGAATATATATGTGTATATATTATGTATATGTATATACATATATGTATATATATACATAATATATACACATATATATATATATATATATATGTATGTATATACATATATGTATGTATATACATATATGTATATATATATACATAATATATATATATATATATATATATATATATATATATATATGTATATATATACATAATACATACACACACATATATATATATATATATGTATATGTATGTATATATATGTATATACATATATATACATACATATATATATATGTGTGTGTGTATATATATATATATGTATATATGTATATATATGTAGGTAATACATGTACATGTACATGTATATGTATATACGTATACATATACATATACATGTACATGTATATGCATATACATATACATATACATACACATTTATGAATATGTATATACATATACATGTACAAGTATATGTATATGTATATACATATATATATATATATATATATATGTATATACATATACATGAGAGTCTCCAAAACAGAGAGCCTCAACGGGAAATCAGAAGCAAAAAAAAAAAGTATATACATATACATATACATGTACATGTATATGTATATGTAGATGTATATACATATATATATACATATACATATACATATACATGTACATGTATATGTATATACATATACATACATGTGGTTAGATCCATTACGGATCGTACATGGACGATAGTTGGAGTCGGCGGCTCTCCCGGGGCTACCTCATCCGGATCCCTGGGGAAGAGAATCGAGCTAGCCCTTGCAAACAGCCTGATGGACTATCTCTCTTCAACTCCCTGGGCACAATGTAGCGAAAGGACTCAAGATCCATGTATACATATATATACATATATGTATATGTATATATATATACATATACATGTACATATATGTATACATATACATATATATACATGTATATATATGTATATGTATACATATATGTACATGTATATGTATATATATATACATATACATATATATATATATATGTATATGTATACATATACATGTATATGTATATGTATATATATATATATGTATATGTATGTATATATATATACATACATATACATGTATATGTATATGTATATATATATATATATGTATATGTATGTATATATATATACATACATATACATGTATATGTATATACATATACATACAACAACCCATCCTACCCTGCCCTACACGACAGCTCATCTTTGTCCCAGTAGAGCCTCTCAGTGGCATGTTTTGGTCCTCCTTTGGGGAAGAGTTAGCCACCAGTTTAGGTGGGAGATACTATCATTACCGCCTAAACAATTAGGCACCCAACCCGTAAGCACATATACATATATATACATATATGTATATGTATATATATATATAGATACATGTACATATATGTATACATATACATATATATACATTTATGTGTATGTATATATATATACATATATGTATATGTATATATATATACATATACATGTACATATATGTATATATATTTACATATACATATATGTATATGTATATGTATATACATATACATATACATATACATATATATGTATATGTATATATGTATATATATATGTATATACATATATACATATACATATATATGTATACGTATAGATATACATATATACATATATGTATACATATACATATATACATATACATACATATATGTATATATACATATATATATATATATATATAATACATACACATTTATATTAGTGCTGGCCGTTGCCCAAGTGACTACAGCATCATGCAGCCTAGCAGGGAGTGTGAGTTCGAACACCAAAATCTACGGATAAAAGATTTAACTTATAACAAAACCAAAAATAAAAGCTTTCAGGGAGATTACCTCCTCATATATTTTCGGTTCTGCACCAGGTACCAGAAAATCACAGTATAGAAGTCGATCATGAGTGACAACTTCGTTCCATTGCACCTTGAACTGTCTTTCCAGCTGGTCGGCCAAGCAGTTAGAGAACCAAATTCTATCTTCATCATTGACAAGACGGTCCTGTTTACATAACAGGACCCCTTGAGACTTAGTCGAAGGTTGACTTCGGATTTTATTTTGCAAAAGTGAAACTTCTAATAACTGGAACATTACATGCAACAATGAGGTCCTTGAAAAAGGAAGGAGTCTTATTAGTGCAATCACTGGTGGTGGAGCCACAAGAATACGATGGTTCCAATGGCAAGCAATGTGAGTGATTGGAAGGGGCTGCCTCCCGAAGTATGCTTTAAAGTTTCCTGTCTCGTTTTTGAAGCTGAGAGGATCCCTATAGCTTATCGTAACTGGGAGCATAGGCCAGATCAACTTTTATTCTTCATTTAATTAAGACAACATACCAACATGCAAGTAGACCATGCATACAGATGCAGATGTGTATATGTGTGTGATGATTTCCCCCGGCCCCCCCAGAAAAGAGACTTCTATTAAGTATGATTTTTTTTCACAAAAAGGGAGATCTCAGACCAAGAAAGGGGGAAGGTGAACCGCCTCCCCCCCCCCCTTCAGTACAGCCTTGATTCACCATTTCTTGATCTCTGCTGGCAGGAGATCGATGCCTCCATCTGCCAAGTGTTGCACACGAGCCGCACATGGGTGTCTCCACTAGAGCTCAATACAAAACTCCACTTCTACAGAGTTTTTTACAATTTTCAGAGGATGGATTTATGGTAAGCCCTGGCTATCTTCTAAGGTACAAGGCACATGTCCTCTAGCGCTATGCACCTGTAGCATCACTGGTGAGACAGTGTGATCCCTCTTGAGAGCCAGATACCTCCCCATAAGGGGATCCAGGCGTATGGCCTTTCAGCTGCAGATCCACGACATACTCCACAGCCATGGAGATGCCACTCCACAGGTAGAATGCCATCACAGCTCTTTGCTCGTTTATGGAGATGGACGGTAGTATCATTGCATGAGGAGATCTGGGTATCTCTGGTCATCTTGCTCGGGGATTTTCAGTACATGTACACGGAAGGCCCACGTAGTATGCGGGTCTTCTTTTCATTTCATTTTCAGTACTTTTTGTTTCCATGTTCAGAGACCATGAGAGTGCTTACACGTGTGCGCCCACGCCCATCAAAGATCTCCTCCCTTTCACATCTATGGGCAAGTCTCGTTTCTTTATTGCACACTTTATGGTGTGAAGGGAAGAAAGGGGGGGGGGGGGATGATGGGGTTTGAACTTGCATTGGTAGGAGGTAGAGTTCAGTGCTCATTATAGATCCTTTGGTGGAGTTGTTGGGGCTGCTTTACTGTATGGCAAGGAACTTTTCTATACATTTTGGTCTCATAGACCCATTGGTGGGTCTTTTGTAATTAATAAAATCTTTCTTTTCCTATCTGTGTGTGTGTGTCTCTCTCTCAAAAAGGAAAAACGAGATGGATCAAACACGTCGTCCACAAAAACCTCTTAAACACCAATGCTTCAAAACACTAGACAAGTTATGAGACAGCATGTTCACTGGAGTGGAAATGTTTATATCTAGAAGAGGGAAAAGAAAGCAAACCTGAAATACACGCATTGATTCATGAAGCCAAAGAGAGACTATTGAATGTAATGTATGCATGTGATTCGGATCAGCACGAAGGACACCTTGTATAACCTTACTCATATCTCGTAAATTGAAAGTGTAATGTGACTTTGATGGTGTTGGCAGGAGCTCTTTTCTTATGGCATTGAATATTTCTATAGTCCCAGTCACAATATTTTTCCCAACCTCACGTACCACTTCCGAAAACTTGGCACAAAGGGTAGCATCCAAGATGGTGTTGAATATTAGAAACAGACTCTCATCAGACATTTCATTGAAAGACAAGAAGTTGAAATGGCGAAGAAACCGGTTGGTTACTAGGTTTCGGCCTCCCCCAGGTGGGCCCATACAGCCAACAAACTGGATATCGATTAGGGTGCGGAAGGCACATGGTGGCTTTCTCTCATACCATCCCTTGTGGTCCATCCATTGACGGAGAATTTCAATGGGCGGCTGAGCAAAGTACTTCTCTCTCTGTGGCATGTTCAGATCATCAACAAATATGATATATCGCTTTGTGGGTGGTGGACCAAACACTCCCTTTCTTCTCTTTTCTGTCTTGGAATCTATGAGATCCTGTGTCTGATTAGCACTTGTCCGCGCAGAAAAGTTTATAAAGATAGGTACATATGACTGGTTCATGTCGTTAAGAAGTTTGTCTTGTACGACAAGCGTCTTGCCTGTACCAGTATCTCCAACACACAGGACATGTTTACCAATTTCTATCAGTGATTGCAGTATGTATTTTGACCTGACTGAGTCAGCTGTGGGTACTATGAGCTCTGAAAACGGTTTCTCCGGGTTGCATACATATTTAGGTATGGTCTGCATCCAATCGATCCAATCGAGAGTATTTTGATCAAAATAGTAACCAAACACATCCAATTCATCTGGTGGAGGCTTTTCCAAATGTAAATCGGCGAAGGTATCCCGAAGGTATGAATCGAATTTAGTACGACCATCGTTATTACAGGTCGCTCCTGCTGACCAAATCAAAGAGAAAATAAATAGAGGCTCAATCACCTGCACCAAAAGCAAACAGCAGCTATTTAAAATTCTAGCCTCTATAAAAAAAAACTAGAACTCTCAAGTACAGGCCACAAAATGTGGGGACTCTGAAGGTGGCTCTATGACATGCTAATGTCTTAAAAAGAACTATTTCATGAAGTATGAAGACAGTATGTGAATCTATAACAAGCTTAGAAAAATTAAAAAAACAACTTCTAAGGTACCTTGAATTTTTGAGAACAAAATTGTTACCTCTGCCCCGCTATCCTTCTCCGACATCTGCCCCAAAAATCTGCGCGCCATTTCCTGTTTCTGCCCACCGGCTGCTCCTGTTGGCCTCTACATCTGGCCGCACCTCTTCAGCTGCAGTTCGTGCTGCTCCTGCTCCTGCGCAATCTCTGCCCCGCCATATTTCTGTCGCCATGATTCAGCTCCAGCCTGCTGCAAATCTGCGCCATCTTCCCCTGGACCGCGCCCCCTTCTACGCCTCTGCCTCTTCATCTCCAGCAAGGCCTGCGCTGCATCTGCCCTGCCATCTCCTGCTGGAACTGCCCGCTTGTCTCCTCAGCCTCTAACCGCTCCTGTCTGCCCAGCCATTCTCTCGTTGCTGCGTGTTCGTGGAGCTGCTGTCTATACCAGGCCGGGTGCTGCTGTTCAGTCAGTTTGTGCCTCATCATCTTCTCCTCCGGCCTCCACTCCAGCTTCCATGTCTCCATCTTCTACTCCAGCAACCTCTACAGCAGCAGCTCAAGGCACTCTCCATCTAAGAAGTATTTTCAGTCTACTCTCTATTTCTTGAAAAATAAAAAATCTCAGTTCTGAATTTCATTTACTTCTCTATCTTGTACGGGATTAGACACTGCCAAATATGGTAAGACCTTCCCATCTCTCTCATAATTGTCTATGCTTTCATGCTATCTACCACCATTGATCACCAATGATGTAGATCATGGGGTAATGTCATGTCTACATGGAATTATCTTTGTCCCTATCCAAGAGGCACCCCTGCATTACCCACTCTAGCAGGAGGATTGCCCTTGAGGAGGGATTATCTATCAAGGTCCATCTCTCTGTCTATCTACAATCAGTCAGTCTCTCTGTCTATGTGTCTATCTTGTGTGATCTTACAGTCATATGTCTCTGACACTCTGTCTATCAGTCTATATGCCTCTCTTTTGTGGATTAGCTACCCACATTCTCTTGGCATTTTCTGTCAATGTCCCCATTTATCTTCTATTTGTCAGACTCTCTCATGTCTATCTGACAGTCTCTCTCTCTCTGTGGGACCACTCTACTGGCTGATTGCCTCTCTCTCTGTCTGTCTATGATCCACTCTTGTCCCTACCCTTGTGGACCCATATGAGGATATCACTTGAGGAGGGGTGTCTCAGGATCTTTATCTGTCATGTCTTCTATCTTGTCTCTCAGTCTATCGGTCTTTATGTCTGTCTTCTAGTCTTGTCTTTCTGTCTTCCTCCTAGTGTCCACTTAAGGAGGGTGTTGGAAATAAGTGCACACTAGGTGTACTGTTTCTCTAGTCTACATTTGTTGTTTCTCTAGTCTACATTTGTCTAGTCTCAGTTTTTGTCTTGAGTCTTGAGTGTGTGCCATGTGGCACCTCTACATTTATCCCATAAGCACTCTTGCTCAATGTCTTGTACATGGCCCTATTTATTCAGGGGTCACATCAATGGAAATATCTCTCAGTTTTGCTTCATTCCTTTGCAGTCTTCCTCATGTTTTAGTTTAGTATGATACCATGCTAGATTTCTAACAGAACATTCTCAGACTTTTCCTCTTAGCCCTCAACAGGAGCAAGAAAAAGTTCAAGCTGCAACTACTACTGCAATTCATGAAGCTCGTAAAATAGAGAAACGGAAAGCCCGTGCCCAATATAAACAATTTAAAGATAAAGGTTGTTCTTCGAAAGCTTTCTTCAAAGCATTGCATGCGAGGAGATCTAAGGATAATATTGTGCAAACTAAAAGGCCGGATGGTCTATTGACAGCCTCTAAGGTGGAGCTTGCGCATACTTGTCAGTGTTATTTTGCTGATATCTTTCAGTCGCCTCCTTCATTGGATGAGTTTACAATTTGATGTAGGCAAGAATTTCTTGGCGATGTGCAGCCCATCACGTCTACAGCTGAAAGCTTGCACTTTGAACAGCCTTTCTCTATGGACAAACTTTCTGATGCTTTAAAACATATGGGCCATTGGAAATTCCCTGGTTGGGATGGCTTGACTTTGGAGTTTTTTCAAGCATTCTGGGAAGAGCTCAAAATCCCATCTTATGTATGATCAATAATGCTTGGCAGACTGGCACTCTACCATCATGTTGGAAAGAGGGATTACTAATCCTTATTCCCAAAAAGGAGCTTTGTGAAACACTGGCTGATTGACGGCCCATTACTTTGATGCTTGTGGTGTATAAGTTGGTTGCAAAAATGATTGCTATGACATGGGCTGGGTTGTTGAACTTGAAACTACATCCTCAACAATATGGATATGTGCCTCGTAGGCAAATTAATGATAACATAGCAAATGCCTATATTGAGATGGAGTGTGCCAAGTATACTAAGCAGGATGTGCTAGTATTGCAGATAGATATAGCCAAAGCTTTTGATATAGTTCATTGGGATTTCATTAAACAGGCCATGAGTGCCATGGGTTTTGGTGAGAAGATGCAAAATGTTGTTTATGTCAAGATGGCACCGCTCAACACGCCCTTCAGGGAGAGCTTTCTGAATCTTCGTCTCTTGCAAAATCAGTTAGACAAGGGTGTCCTTTGAGTGCTCTTTTGTATGCTATTGTCACTCATCCTTTATTGCTTATGCTTCGTAGTATTGAAGCTCATGGTCTTCTTACAGGAGTTCGTATTCCTGGTCAAAAGGGATTTTTTTTATTTTTTTTTTCAAAAAGGAGACTTCTATTAAGTATGAAAAATTTTACAGAATGGAGATTTCACACCAAGCAAGGTGGAGATCTCAACCAATCAGGAATCCTGTGCTGTCAATAGGGTCCCGAATGAGAGGATGTGAAAAAGATACCAATGTCCCACTCTCTAATAAATTGAGTGCGCTTCCTCTCCGCAACCCTAAAAGATCCCTGGATTCTAGCCCAGGTAGCCATAATGGCGTGAATAATATCACTTCAAATCCTGGAAAGACACTGAGAAACAAGAACGGGAGTACCCTCAATGGCCTCAGTGCATCTAGCCTTCCAGATATTCCAGGCTGAGATGCTAGCAATAATCTCCCAAGAACTGTCTAACCTCTGTGCCGGAGGGACAAAGTGTGAAAGTGGCAAATCCTGAAGACAACACTGCCGAGCAACTCCTTGCTTAACCAAAATGGCCAAGCCAGTCCCCTCGAACCTCAGCTGAGGCCCAGTCTGTGTCAACCAAATGATAGAACCAAAAGAAATGATAGCATCCCTCTTAATCCTACCAAAGAGGTGTGCAATCGCAGACCAAACCCTCTGTGCTTCCCTGCATTCCCTTAAACACTGGTAAACTGACTCCGAAACTGCTGCACATCTAGGGCATGCTGGGCAAGCACCAGTAACACACCTCCACTGATTGGTGGCAAGACCACCATGAAGAAAAACCCAGATAAAGGAGGAAATCTGTGCTTTCCTGTATGAATGTCACAATCTCCCCCAAAATACCCTCTGAATGTCAGTCGAAATGCCGTAAGATTCCCAATGGGGTCTAAAAGTAGGGACACTCTGAATGTGTCCCAAGATAAGATGTCTGGCATTCCGCACCGTATAGCTGAAAAAAGGCATGCTTTTCAAAGGATTACAAGCATCCTTCTACTCCCACTCACCAGGGTCCCATTGCAATTGTCTGATAGGGCAGCCACCATACAACCGTGGACTCACATGTGCCCTTGGGTGTCCGGCTTCAATTTCCACTACTAGGCTCTTCCTCGATATAGAGCCCACCTGGATAGATGGTACTTATTACATGTGGATCAGTATGATGATTTTATGTGCAAAATTTGGGTGGATCACTCACAAGTGTTATCTGATCATGTACCACTGTGGATGGGCCTATACTTCGGACTGCAATTAGATGATCGTCCTCTATACTGCCGTTGTCTGCTTCTAATCAATAACCTTTACCTCTCGCATGACATTTTCCATAACTTGGTTAAAGAGGTGATTACACCCCTAAAGTTGCAAATGCTAGGAAGTACGAATGTGGCCTAGTATCGTTTTGTTAAGAGGATTCAACTCATGATTAGAGACTATGGTCACTAGTACATGCATGCAGAAAAACAGAGGGTCTATAATGCAAAAGCAACTTGTCAGGCTCTAGAGGAGCTTCCTTACATGAGGAATATTTCGATGTCTCAAGAGGATTTATACAATGCAAAACATATTCTTATTGAAAACGACAGATGTAAGCTAGAAAAATGGCAAGTCAAAGCTAGGCAACGGCCATTCAAGGATAAGGGATGCTCTTCCAAGGATTTCTTCAAAAGCTTACACTTTGAACGGCAAAAGACACCATGAAACGTATCAACACCTCGACGCAAACTTGGACATGTTCCAAACAACAATTGGTTGCTGAATGTGTCCCACTATGTGCATGTCTTTGCTACTATAGGTACTGCAAATGCACAAGTTTTTTTTTTTTTTTTTTTGGCAGAAAGGAGACTTCATGCAGCCAAGGATCAATTGCTCTCTCATGTTTCATGCATAGTATCACAGGAAGAGGCACTCTCTATGGAACAATGCTTCACAAAGGAAGAATTGCAAGAGGCAATAAAACAATTGGGCACTTGGAAATCTCTAGGTTGACATGGTTTAACTGTGGAATTCTTCTTGCACTTCTAGGATAACCTCAACCATGCGTTTGCTTTTCATCATTAATGATGCTTGGCATACTTGGGAAATGCCCAAATCATGGAAAGAAGGGCTTGTAAGACTTCTCCCAAAAAAGAGTCTGTGTGAGATCTTCGTTGACTGGCGACCAAAAACCCCAATGCCCGTCGTATACAAGTTGGCAATCAGTCTGGAGTTTGAAGGACGTGTGCCATGGAAGTGGGTAACCCAAATCTCTAACCAACTGATTGGAGGGAACAAGAGCCCATGGCCACAAGACACTGTGCCAAGCTTGTTGCTTGAGAGGGATAAGCTTGGATTTACAGAAATTTATTCACGATCCTGAAGTTGTTTCAAACATATCCAAGGCCTCCATTACAATGCGGAGATCACGAGGATCATCTCGTGGCATGAAGAAGGAATCATTTGCATAAGCCTATACCACAAAATGCTTGCCAGATAACAATTGAAGACCGCAAAGTGCACCGTGTCGAGTAAGATAATCCATGCATAGAAGCAGCGGATGAGTTGCTATGGCATATAATAAGGCACTCAAAGGGCATCCTTGACTTACCCAAAGACCACGAGTCAGGGAGTTCACCATCAAGAATACATGATGCCTCATTGCCTTGATACAACCAAAACACAAGATAGGACATCTTATTTCCAAATCCCATGTTGCACATGGTCTCCGCAATAAAGTCCCATTGCACTGTGTCAAAGGCCTTCTCTATGTCCACTTGCAAAATAAGCACATCTTGTTTGGTATATTTTGCATATTCAACCCCAATGTAGGCATTTGCAATGTTATCCGTTATATGTCTGCGCGGGACAAAACCATATTGCACCTTGTGTAAGCCATCATAAAGTACCTCTTTTACCTTGTTGACCAACATTTTTTCGGGCGGTAAAAACCTCCAGAAAGTATCACAACACACGAAGAGGTAGGCTGCTGAGGAGGTGAGCTCGCGCTGCAGATTCCCCTTCTGCCTCTGCCCCAGCCTGCCCCTTTGCTGCCCCCGCCTGCCCATTTACTGCCTCCGCCTGCCCCATTGCTACCGCCCCCTCTCTTGCTTTAGCTTTTCTACCCCCGCCTGCCCCTCTGTTGCCCCCGCCTGCCCCTTTGCTGCCTTTTTACTGCCCCCGCGTGCCCCACTGCTGCCCCAGCTGCTCCCGCCCATCTACTCCTGCCTCTGCCCCCCTTCTTTTGCACCCGCCTCTGTTGCTCCCTCATCCTACTTCCGCCTTGTTGCACCCGCCTTGTCCTCCCCCATTTCCCTTTTTATTTCAGCAGCATTTTTATTTGGATTCAAGTCGGCCGCCCACACTTTCTCGATTGGCTTTATGGCTTCTTCTGCCCGCAGCCAATCTTTCGTCACCCCCACTGGCCAGGAGAATCATCAATTTTTCACAAGATGAGCTCATCTCCCTTTAGCACAACATTGACCTTGAGGTCCCGACCACCCTTGTTGCGAGAGTTTATGGTTCCCACCCCTCTTATTCGCAAGCCCGTGAATGGTTTCTAGCACCTCTCCCTTCGAAGCTGATTGTGCACTTCCAGGATACTCATCTGCTTGGTTGAGCCTTCTTCTAGGTGGACTTTCATTCTTCAGAAGCTACTTCTCAGGGTTTGGCTGGTAGCCCCTTCCCTCTTGGCCCTAGGAAGATTTTCTTCTTTCAGTACCAGGTGGGCTTTGATCTAAAGGCGGAGGATGAACGCCTTACCCCGGTCTCACTACAGTTCCCTGCTCTTCCTTGATCCTATTGGAAGATTTTAGCTTCCATAGGGGCATTCCTTCCCCAGGTTCTAGAGGTGCCAGTCCTTCCGATAGCCCCATTTTTATATATCATCGTTGTAGAGGCCATAAGCATCTTTCTCCGCTCCACTGCTAGTATTTCTGGATTGAGGTTTTCTCTTCGTAGTCAAGAGGAATTCGTTGACTCTGAGTTAGCTGATGACACAGTGAAACCGGCCTCTGGTAGAAACCAAAGTGCGGTAGACTAGCAGTCACCCTTCCAATTGTAGTCCAAATAAATAACAAATTAACAAGAGCTAGAATGCTCCAAAACTGAAAGGAAATCGACACCTGTTGGCCCCAAAGCTTGGCGCCCCTTTCGGTATTTCTTTATTCAAATTCAATGAAATGTATAACTGAGTACAACAAAGCCAGTCAAAGAAAGTAATCCTGCATGTCCAATCTGGCAGCGCTCAAGACTTCTTATCATAGAGGATTCACATACAGATCTGTGTCCCAGAAAAGCAACACACTGTGTTTTCCTCTGATCAACCAAGACAATTCAACAAGGCAGCCTTGAGCATACATCTGGATGTTCCATGAACATGGCTTCAAACTCAGCTCAAATACACATCCACTGTCCAATCTCTGTTTCCACCCTTCAAACTGCTATACCCTTCCTCTCACAAAGAGCCAGATGAAACAACTCTGCAGCAGACATAAGCCAGTGGAAAGAAAGAAAGATTGATATGTTCAGAGCTTACCAATTTTTATGCGTGGTTCTCCACCAGAGGGACTGACCGTACCAGTCTATACTTGCAACAACCTGTCTATACTTTTCTCCCTGCAGCTGCCTGACTGATGCACTGACTGTACTCTGATGATGCGCTGCTTGCAATTGTTCAGGACTGAACAGGACTGTACCCGCCTGTACCTGTCCGTACAGGTCTGCAGTACCCGACTGTACTCTGATGATGCGCCGCCTGCAGCTGATGATGCGCCGCCTGCAATTGTTCAGGACTGAACAGGACTGTACCCGCCTGTACCTTTCCGTACAGGTTTGCAATACCCGCTTGTACTAGTTCGTACAGTTCTGCGCCTGCAGTAGCTGCTGCATGTTTGATGCACCTCCGCCTGTACCAGCTGTACGGGTTTGCACTGTACCCGACTGTACCAGCTGGACAGCGCTGTCCTTGTCGCCTGCACCTGTCTGTACAGGTATTCGCCTGCAGCAGCTGCCTGCATAGTAGCAACCCGTACCTGGTCGCCCTGCAGTCACCTTCGCCAGTTGATGTGCAGCAGCCTGTACCTACTGTCGTACAGCAGCCGCCGCCTGTACCAGCTGTACGGAACTGCAGCCACCTGTTCTGTACGGCTACTCTCCACGCAGCTGTGGTTCCCCTTCTCCTCCACGCAGCTAGCTTCCACGACTCCTCCAAAAGCAAGAGAGAGAGTGGAGAGGGGCGTGTACCTCCCAAAGAGGAGTTGCCCCTTTTCCCAAAAATATCCTAGTGGCCCCTTTGTCAAATTTATCAAACTTTCTAAGGGTCCCTTTTCGCCTAGGGACCACCCAAGGTTAAAACATTAAAAATATTAAAGTCCTTGGTCCCCCTTCACACTTGAGGATGTCCACACATAATACCATTTGTCCAGGCACCCAAATATGAATCATTAAATATTTATCTTGCTCACCAACCACCATGTCCACACTTGTGCTGTTCCACTTTCACGGGGTCATGACATACCCCCCTCTTGAAAAATGGCAAGCGTCCTCAATTGCAATCTGGTGATACAGCAAAATATCCAAAGTGGAATGTACAATATGGCAAGATCAGCGTCCCAATCTCTCTAAGCCATGCATATGTAACAACATTCACTGCAAACCAATGGTGTAGTAGTAGTCCAAGTTGTATACCACTATGAACCATACACAACCACAACATCCAATGTGACTAGTACACATATCATAGAAGTCCCATAAACAGATGTACTGTCAGCCATCAGTACCTTCGGGTGAGACAAAAGCTGCACCAAGCGACCTCTAGATGTCATCTGAGCCTGTCTGTATCAAGGGAGTGGAGGTGCTACCCCCCTCTTGAGCATCAGGCAATGCTCCAGACCCATGCTCTGCTGAACCTGAATGAGCCGTAACAAGAGTCGGCTCCAACTCAAAGGCATCGAGATAAAGCTGCAAAACCTGAGGTGAATCTGTTAAGTCACCTTCCTCCATCCACTTCGCATCCATCGGTGAATAGTTCTTGAACTTCACAAGATAGCGACGGGAAACTTTACCTCGTACCTTTCTTTCCTTATGTGCCAGTATCTGCTCTGGAATAAGAACCTCATCAAGTTCCTCAACTTCCGGCTGAGCCTCACCTGATACATCCTCAGGCACATCCCCATGGAAAGGTCTAAGTAGACTCACATGAAATGCATTGTGAATCCTCCAGTGATCTGGTAGCTTCAAGCGATAGGCCACCTCACCAATCTTTTCCAATACCTGAAAAGGTCCATAATAGCGCATGCTCAACTTAGGGAATAAGCGCTCTTTACCCTTCATCTTCTTGAGCCTAGCTTTTCAAATCGCAAAAGAACCCAATCACCCAAAGCAAACTCTAATGCACGTCTGTGAACGGTCTGCTGCTTTCTTTTGCTTTTGCTGAGTTTTCTGGAGTGCCAACTTAACTCTCCGATAAGCTTCATCCATATTCTCCACATACTGATCAGCCTCAAAGATCTTATCCTTTGTGTGCAAATGGGTGGTACCTTCTTCCCTCCTTCCACAATCTCAAAAGGTGCCTTGCCCGTCGAGGTATGGACAGTGTTGTTATAAGAAAACTCCACCAAAGGAAGATACTTTTCCCATTGTTGCTTGTGCTCTGACATATAACACTTAAGAAGATCTAACACTGTAGAATTAGCCTCTTCCGATTGACCATCTGTTTGTGGATGAAATGAAGATGAAAACTTGAGAGTTGTACCCATGTTGTCAAACAACCCTCTCCGGAATAAACTCGTCATCCGTGGATCACGGTCACTAATGATAGACGAAGGCAAGCCATGATACTTGAAGATGTTCGCCATGAACAACTTCACCATATGATCAACTTTGATCGTCTTACGCACGGGAATGAAATGGGCCTGCTTACTGAACCTGCATATGATAGTCCAAATTGCATCATTCCCCGTTTGTGTCCGTGGAAGATCAAATATAAAATCCATGGCAATGCTCCCATGGTCTATCTGGAATAGGTAAACGCTGAAGTAACCCTGGTGTCTTTTGACGGTCAAACTTCACCTTCTGACATACGGTGCATTGCCTAACAAAAGCATCAACATCTCTTCTCAAGGTTGGCCAATAAAAGAAAGTCTCAACTGCTTTTACCGTGGCGTCAATACCTCTATGACCTACATACGATGGAGCATGACTTTCAATCATAACCTTGAGTCGTAATTGCCTGGTAACACACAGTCTACCATGCATCAACAAAAAAACATCTCTGAGAGTATAATGATCATGCCGCTGACCCTCAGACATCTGATCATAGAGCCTTCCAAAATCCTCATCATGGGCATACTGCTCTTTCATCTCATCAAGCTCATGATGATAAGCAAGTGAAACTGCTGAGACCTGTGGCTTGCGTGAAAAATATTCATCTTCTGTGTCTGACATGCTGCTGAATTTTTCAGCAATGACTTTCCTCGAGTTGCGACCATAGTCTACGGTGTCTACAAGCGGTGCTAATATGAAGTGATCAGAGGGGTCTCTTGACGGTGTCGATTTCCTTTCAGTTTTGGAGCATTCTAGCTCTTGTTAATTTGTTATTTATTTGGACTACAATTGGAAGGGTGACTGCTAGTCTACCGCACTTTGGTTTCTAACAGATGCCGGTTTCAAGGTTCCTTTGCCGGGACCCATCATCAACTGATGCACCGACTGTACTCTGATGATGCGCCGCCTGCAAATGTTCAGGACTGAACAGGACTGTACCCGCCTGTACTTGTCCGTACAGGTCTGCAGTACCCGCCTATACAAGTTCGTACAGTTCTGCGTCTGCAGAGCTGCTGCCTGTTTGATGCACCTCTACCTATACCAACTGTACGGGTCTGCACTATACCCGACTGTACCAGCTGGACAGAGCTGTCCTTGTCGCCTGTACCTGTCCGTACACGTATTCGCCTGCACCTGTCCGTACGCGTATTCTCCTGCACACCAGTTTGCTCCGGTACTTATGAGTATTCAGAAGAAGCTCCTTCATTGGAGCAAGAGGAGATTAGATTTAGCTTCCAGAGCTTTGGTGGCTAATCAAGTATTGCTTGCCTCAGCTTGGTTTATTGCCTCTTGTTGGTGCTTCTCTCGTGCGTGCATTGGTCAATTGCGGAGATTGATCCGCAATTTTCTCTGGTCGAGTTTGGATGGCACCTCAGACACTCATGTCAGGGTAGCTTGGCTCACAGTTACTCGGCCCAAATGAGAGGGGGGCTTGAATATTATCGATCCGGATCTTCAGTGCAGGGCGTTGCTCTGTAAACTTGTGGTCAGAGGTTTCCTACCGAGCACTGAGCCTTGGAAGGATTTTTTCTTGTCTCAGATTTCTAGATGTACACCCCGGGTCGGGAGAGACCGGACGCCCAACACATGATTTTTGTTCACAGAGGCTGATATTAGCGCACCATCTTTCCCTCTTATTGCAGCCATTGTTAGAACATGGCGAAGCTTGAGATCTTTGGATTCTTTGGAAAACCTTCCTTTTTTAGTTTCACCGTCCGGAATGCCAGGCTTCTCCTCGCTCGACAGATGCATAGGATCCCTATACTCAGGCCTCATTGGGAGAGCTATGATATTTCTCCACTGATACAACGCACATATTGGCATAGACTTTGGCACTCATACAGATGGAGCCAAATCTCTCATTTCTTTTGGTTATTCTTACATGGTGGTCTCCCCACCAATCAGTGGAGATCAGTTTTCGGTGTAGCACCTTCCTACCTTAGGTGTGTGGCAGATTCTGAGACTGTACAACATTGTTTATGGGGATGCAGCACTGCACACAAGATTTTTTTTTTTTAGAAAGGAGACTTCTATTAAGTATGAAAAAAATTTACAAAATGGAGATTTCACACCAAGAAAGGTGGAGATCTCAACCAATCAGGAGCCCTGTGCTGCCAATAGGGTCCCGAATGAGAGGACATGAAAAAGATACCAATGTTCCACTCTCTCATAAACTGGCTGCGCTTCCTCTCCGCAGCCCTTGAAGATCCCCGGATTCTGGCCTAGGTAGCCATGATGGTGTGAATAATATCACTCCAAATCTTGCAAAGACACTGAGAACCAAGAACGGGAGTACCCTCAATGGCCTCGGTGCCTCTAGCCTTCCAGATATTCCAGGCTGAGATGCAACACTGCACACAAGATTTGGGGTTCTATAGCCCAACTTATGGGCAAATTGAGTGGTCGAGCCATGCAGGTGACTTGGGGGGCAGTTGCTTGGCTCTCCCAGTCCGGTCCGTAGCTCTTTTATGAGGGCAGTGGTACAAATCCTACTATTTTCATTCGTAGAGGTATTGCCCAACATGGTTTATTGCAAGATGTCCCTCACTCTGATTATACACCCCCAGACAGAGGATTGACACCAGCTGAGAGATTGTTGCCAGTATTACAGCATATGGCAAATCTTTTGAGCTAGATGTACGGAGACTATTGAGGGTGTCTGGATTTTTGGGTCTCAGTGCATTAGTACTATGGGGTGATAATATCCATACTCTTATGGCTACTTGGGCTTGTATTCAAGGGTCCTCTTGTTCTGCGCTGGCAAAGCGCGTGATATTTATGCGGGAGTGGGACCATGGCATTTTCTTTTCCACTAGTCCCACACGTCTTTCATAGCATCATGATGCTCCTCAGTGGTTGAAATCACCTTACATATTGGGGTTATTCTATTCTTTTCTGCCTTATAGTTGATATTGTTGTATGTCTTTTTCATACTTAATAGAAGTCTCTTTTTGGAAAAAAAAAAAACTCCAAAAAACAGTTTTTAGGATTTTTGGACCAATTTTAGGGTTTCTGAAATTTTTAGGCTTTTTGAAATTTCAGTCCTTACATGTCCATACAGTTCCGTACAGCTGTACGGATCCATACAATCGTGATGACGTGGCACAATAGTCGATAGAGGCACTCTGAAATGGAGAAGATAATCTCCACAGTTCAACGAAGATGGCAACGCAATGGAAGCCTTGCTTTTTGCCAGAAAGTGATGCTTTTGCCTTTTACTTTGCTTTTGGTCTTTCTAATAGTAAAATATTACTCAACTTTAGTCAAGAGTTCTTGTTTTTCTTTTCTAGCTTCACGACCTTGCTTTTTCGCCCTCAAGCTGCGTTTTGAAAAAGCGGCTTTTAGCTTTTTAGTCTAGCACAGTCTCCTCCTTCCAATGGTGCCCTTGGCTCGCGGTCAACCCGGTTTGACTTTTTGCTTTTTCTTGCTTTTTGACCAAGAATGGTGCTTTTCTTAATCAAACCTTATGGACCCTATCCCCGTCCCGTGTCTTCTTCCACCTGTCTAGTGTCTGTGCATGGGTTTATGTGAAATAGAGCTAGAAGGGCCAAATAGTTACATTCCCTCCCTCTTATATCGCAGTTGTCCTCAACTACGGACTTGTTCCATGTATATTCATGTGTTTCAAGTACATCATGTACATCCATATGTTTATAAGGTACTAGCCCCATCTGGTGAGCTTGTGCATCGGGTCTTTCCCCATACCTGTGGTGTCATCTCCCCATCTGGCAACATCTCAATGCCTTTCCTTTGACCATTAGCTTTATTCTTGATGTCACATCTTCATGGCCTATCGCATGTGTTAGCTATAATAAATGCATACCTACCTTCTGCAAAAACTAGACACAAGCTAGTCAACAAACAAGTATGCATCATTCGCGTCTAGCATCTACTATTGGGTATTCCAAATACTGGCCAGGTAGTTTGGAGCCTAGTGGACTATCACATGCAATAAATCCAAGCATCGTCCACACATCAAAAACAGCACAAAGTCAAAGAACTTCAAACATACATCAGTATACAGTCCACAAGTAATGATCCTCCTGTTCATGGATTGTCTTGTCTAGTTTCATCGAAACCGTGCTGAGCCATCTGGCGACTACGACCGCTCAGACTATCCTCAAGGCCATCTGGTCATTAGGACCGCCCGAGCATTCTTCCATAGTCATCTAGGCCATCTAGTCGCATTGGCCGTCCGAATATGAAATCCAGTTCCCTTCATTAGGCCCTTGGTCTCCCACTGCCCTTGACATGGCTCTGTCACCCCAAGAAAGTTTCTTCAAGAGAAATCCGAAGAGAATATCATGCCTAGTAAACACGCCTAGACACTGTGGGGGAGTCGGGTTTGGGATAGGTGTCAACCACTCTTGAGGAACAACAGAGTCGATGTCGAGGCTGAGTCTGTCGCTACCCTTGATCCCTGCCAGGCCTCTCTCCTAAGCCTCTGAGAGCAGCTCCATTGTGCAAGCCAATCGCCAAGGGACCTGCAAGGTCCTATGCTCAATGCTCCCCATGATACATAAGGTTGGGCCCCCAACATGTGGCCACTAGGTAGACGGATTAGGGGGTTCCAGAGCAGGGGCTGCCGAAGACACTCCTCTACGACTAACGGACCTAACTACCTAAGGGTCACCTTGAGGTGATCCCAAGCTCAGAGTAGGCTGGCTGCAAATCTGTCCTCAAATGCTAAGCTAAATCCGCGTGCCTGCATCTTAGTGAAGATCCATCTAGTACTTGGCGGCCAAGGGCCTCCCAGGCTCTGGGTACAGGCTGAAATCCAGGCCAAGAGGAAGTCCTTCCAAAGGCTCAGCACCAAGAAGGAGTCCTCTAACAATCAATTTGCCGAGCAGGCCACGGCTCTGAATGGAGGGGTCAATGATGCCTATGTCCCCTTTGTATCACGGCTGAATGATCACTCTCAACACCACCTTGGGCCAGGCAAGCCTCCCATCAGAACCGGCCCACAAGAAGTTCCGGATCAACCACTGTACCTAACCAATGCTTGCTCGGGAGAAGGCCCAACAGGAAGTAATGTACCACATGGTGGCAAGAAGGACCTGGTTCACCACCACCACTCGAGCAACTAAAGATAGCGTCGCAGAGTTCCAGCAGAAAAGCTTTCGCCGCCACCACTCGAGCAGCTAAAGATAGCCTCGCAAAGCTCCAATCCAAAAGCTTCTTTCGGATGCTCAGAAGAAGAGGGGCGAGCTGTTGCTCCAGAGTGATATCGATGCCCACTTAGCATCCTAGATAGCGGATTGGAGTGCCCCTCGAGATCCACTGGAAAGCCTCAACTAGCCGCTAAGTCGGGACAGGTGCATAGCCTACCCAGAAACCACACGACTTGTGCCAATTGATATGCGCTCCTAATGCGCAACAGAGGATCTTAATCGCTTCAGTTAATCTTTAGTGATTCCCAACATCTCCGGATAGCTATGCTGCTATGTCATCTGCAAACTCTTGAGTCCAGCAACTTCTCCTAAGCACAGAGGGGGAGTCGCAATCCCTCGATTCCCGTCTCCTAAGAGGAGAGGAAACTTCTTGTGGCCTCAGCGATGAATAGGAAAAGGTAAGGTGCAAGAGAACAGGCCTGTCGGACCGAGCCAAAAATGGGGAATCTGTTGCCTCGAGCGCCCTATGAGAACCTGAGTGTGAGGAGAGGTTGAGTAAAGTCGTGCAACACCATGGATCCACTCCACCGGGAACCCCATCCGGTGCATCGCGCCCTCCAGAATCTCCAATCATAAGCTTTCTCAAAGTCTAGGAGAAGCACTATGTGGTCCTGTTGCCAACAGCCTGGCCGAAGCTATCGCTAGCTGAAGTGTCATGGATCAAGTTAGGGAGGAAAGACTGAAAGTCTCCAGCTGATGGCCTTGTCCAAGATCTTGTAGGCGGTCCCAAGAAGGGTGATGGGTCTCCACTGCCAGATCTCCAATCTGTCACCACCCTCCTTAGAAATCAAGTGTATCAAACCCTTTGAAAGCCTCTCTGGCATGGCACTTGTGATCATAATCTCATTGAAGGCTGCTCGAAGGCCGCCTTCCATGACATTCCAGTGGTGAAGAAAGAAAGAATCTAGAAGCCCATCCACCACTCGGCATTCGCCACTAGGGAGAGCCGTCAATGCCTCTGCAAGCTCCTGTGCTATGAAGGGAGTCAATAAAAACCGTAGAGCAAGAGGAACCACCTCTCTCATGTGCCACTAGACACTCACGCACGCGTCCATCACCTGTGGGGATAATGGGGCGCTGTGAGGAGGGATTGGAAAAAATATGTGGCGATAGCTCTCACCTTGGGGGGGTTAGAATCAATAACTCCATCCTGGCCTCGCAGCCTCTCTCTGCCTATGGCGGCCCGCAATCTAAAAGAAGTCCCCTTGTGATTCTACCTCTGGCCTAGGTCCAAAAGGAAGTTCTGGCATAGAACCTGTACTCCATCTGCCTCTCCTCAACGGATCTGATCACCATACGAGCGACAGCAAGCAGTGACTCTCAATCCACGGACTATCAGGGGAACTCTCTGAAGCCGCTGGAGAGAGGCAAGACCCCTCCTCAAGCTCCTCTCCTGCTCACGAAATCCCTCCAAACTTCTCTGTGCTGGCTCCTGCAAAAATCTGATGATCTCACCAAGGCCCACATCCAAGGTGCTTGTGCTAGAGCCTCAGACAAAATCCAATCCCACCCATATCTGCTCTACCCTACTACAGATCTCAGAGTCTTGTATGAGGCTATCTAGAATCCTAGTGCTCGCATGCCTATCCTACCTCCAAGGGTCCTGTAAGGCCAGAATAACTCGAGCGTGATAAGAAAAAATTGTACTCGCTAACATGCCAATCATGCCCCTATGACCGCAAGCCCACTCATCCACATAGCACGTATCAATTTGAGAGAGGTTGAGGCCGGTACTCCTATTGGACCGCAAGAAACACAAGATCCCGAGACTACACCCACACTCGGGAAGATGCCAAGGCCCAAGGGTCATGTCCCGTGAGTGCCAGGATCAACTCCCCCCATGCAGAGTACTTTGCGTGCCTGAGACTGTAGTCGTGCCTCCTCCAAGTCTGTTCTCTTTGACTCGATTATGTTATAGTCTCCACCCATGCACTAACAGTCAGCCTGAAGAAGAGGCCCTGATGGACTGTACTCCAGAAGATGGCTCTACCTGTATGGCGTTCGGGGCATAAACATGGAGCAAGGCCATGAAGTCCTCTCCAATCACAATGGTAACCCATTGTGCTCGCCCAGAGACTATGACATCTGAGCCTGTCACTGTCGGCAATAGCTGCTCACTGATAGGAATACAAACTCCTCCCCGTGTCCCTGAGGGACCAAAAGGAGAAGGAGAAGATCATCGCGCCGCTTTCTGACGTAGAAGGTTTGGAATGATGAAACACCACACTTCTCCGAATAGGAGCCACTGTCTTCTCAAAAAGAACAGCTCCTTCCACTAGAAGACATTGGAAGTAACTATAATCAGTAAGCAGTCCCAAGATCCTGGGGAGCCCACCTCGGGACTCTGGCAGGAAAGCCTTCACTGAGGAAGCGGCAATGGTCATCTCTATTGGCTCCGAGAATCGATCAATCAAGCAGCGGGGACGAAGCTCGCCGCCTGTCTCTGCTCTGCGCCGGGCGCTACAGGGGGGCAACGGGAGAGCTCTGGAAAGGCGAAGGGAGGGGGGAGAGTGGGCTCAGAGGAAGAGGGCGAGGCAAGGGAGACTACTGCGGAAAGAGTCGGAGGTGAGGATGAAGGATGAGGAGGAGGGGGCGGGGGGGGGGGGGGAGGGGGAGGGGGAGGCGGAGGCGGAGGCAAAAGCAGAGGAGAGTGGGGAGGTGGAGAAAAGGGGGTCAATTGGGAGAGATCCATCCAAGAAAAAGGGTGCTGGGAGGGGCTGGCGGGGGTTCAATGGGGCGAGCTGGCCTCACTAGAAACTAAGAACCGGAGGAAGAATCTTGGTGGGGTAACGGCCAACATACAAAAGGGGCTAGAGGCACCCTCGTAGTGACTGGAGGGGGCCCTTCCCCAACAGGTGGGTGCTGTGATAATTGCTCGAAAATTGAATCCTCCTGTACTCTGCAAGCCTGGTGCGCACGACAACTACGCTCGGCTCTCGTAGTCGGCTGACGGCACTAGCGTAGGCCAACAGTCTGCCACTCTCCAACATCAGAGTCGAATCGCTGAATGATGGGGTCATCCCAAAGGCATGGAATAGATATGACACGAGGCATTGTCTCCGGCGAGGTAATACAGATGCAAAGGGATGGAATCTCGGTTGCCTGTGCAAGGGATGAGGCGGCAATGGGGAGGAGTTCCATCACTCTCCCAATGGCCACACCCTAGAGGATGAATATCTATGATCTTTGCCGGCCCACCAAGAAGGCTAACCTGTAGAAGATCTCTGAGTTCTCCTCGCGGAGGGCAACTATCGACAATCTTGCATACCAAAGTGGAGGCCTCTAATGATACAACAATCGTAGCGAGGAGCTAAAGGTCTGCTTCAGAGAAAGACGAGAAAATAACGATGATCTCGATCAAGGATGACGGAGCTGCTACCATGGAGTCCTCCTAAGGGTGAAGACCAAAATAGGTTGAGACTTGCCGAAAGGAGAAAGCCCAAGAACTGAGAACACTGCTGGAAGAAGACAGAGGGGGCGAAGAAGCCGGAAGAAGACGGAGAGGCTACGGATGAGGGAAGCGAGGAAGGGAGAGACATGGGAGGGGACGGAAGGAGGAAAGAGAGGGAGGGGGGGGGGGGGGCTGCTGGAGCAGGCAGCGGGATCGAGAGGGGGGCATTGCAGGGGATGGAGGGAGCACAAGCGAAAACAAGAAGAGAGGGGAGAGGGCTGCAGGCAGGCGGAGGGGTTTGGGTAGAGAGGGGGGGGGGAGGGGGGGGGAGGATTGGAAGACATTTTATTGGCAATGATACATGTTGCATGTTTACAAAGAGTGATGGCTACTTCCTGGCAAGAGGGCTTTGCCAAATTGGCTCCGAGAAAGAATGTATGCCTAAATTTGGCTAATTGGAGACATATCACTTTAACGCCAGTGCTATACAAATTGGTGACAAAGATGATATCCAATAGAATGACCAATGTCCTTAACAAAGGGTTGCATCCTGCCCAATATGGTTTCATTCCTGAATGACAAATAACTAACAATATATGTAATGCTTATGTGGGAATGGTGTATGCCAAATATATTGGCCAGGAGGTATTGTTTTACTACAGGTAGACATTGCCAAAGCATTTGATATATAGTGCATTGGGACTTTATTGCTGCCACCATGAAACATGTAGGGTTTGGTCCACAAATGACAAGTCATCTACTGGTTGTATGCAAGCAGCACAACTAGATGTATCATTGAGAAAGGATCAACATCACCCTGGACTTCGGGGAAATTAGTTAGGTAGGGCTGCCCAATAAGTGGAATGTTGTATGCAATTGCACTCATCCTCTACTGAAGTATATGGATATTCTTAGTCAGGATGGAAAATTAAATGGACTGGTGCAGCCAGGGAGGTCATCAATGGTTGCACAAGCATATGCTAATGACTATTTGTCTTCCTGGTAGATACTCCAAGGGATTTGACAGTGATTATGGATGTTTTGCAATTGTTTGGGACAATAGCCACTTTAGAAAGTCGAAGTTGTTACCACCAAAACAAGCGGATTGGCATAATATACTCTGCCAGGAGATATACTACCCCCATGCCCACAGTAGAGTTCTTGCTTGCGGTGATAGAGGAGAGCGGTTTCAGATTTCTCGCTCAGTATGACAGGGCTGCCCATTAGCCCCTTTATTATATATCATAGTTGCAGAGGTCATGAGCATCTTTCTCCGCTCCACTGCTGGTATTTCAGGTTTGAGGTTGCCTCTTCGTAGTCATGAGTTGGTTGACTCTGAGTTGGCTGATGACACAGCCCTGTTTTTGGAGCCTTCAAATATATGCTTATGTTCCTTCCAGGTAGCACTAGAGGAGTTCTGTTTGGCAGTAGGGGCACTCATTAATTGGTACAAATCTGTTGGTTTTTGGGTTAGTGATTCACCGAGAGTTGATTGGGGTGCAGAGCTTGGTTTTACTTGGATCAGCAGAGGATGTACAACTAGATATTTGGGATGCCAAGTTGGGATTGATATTTCTCCTGCACAGCAGTTTGCTCCGGTACTTATGAGTATCCGGAAGAAGCTCCTCCATTGGAGCTCCAGGAGATTAGATTTAGCCTCCAGAGCTTTGGTGGCTAATCAGGTTTTGCTTGCCTCAGCTTGGTTTATTGCCTCTTGTTGGTGCTTCTCAGCAAGAACTCTACATTTGATCACCGAGGAGATGTGTGCCGCTCTGGATGCCCCTTTTTCCATGCAGGAGTTCAGTCATGCTCTTCATGCCTTACCTCATGGTAAGTGTCCAGGGGAGGATGGCCTCTCCCCTGTTTTTCTCACTACTTTTTGGGATGAGATTGGGGCTAAGATAACATCGGCTTTGCAGGAGATGTGGGACACAGGTTCTATGCCTTCTTCTCTCACTGAGGGGCTTATTTATCTTATTCCTAAGAGCGGGGATAAGACATTGATTGGCCAGTGGAGACCTATCACCTTGGAACTGCGTATAAGATTCTTGCTCAGGTAGTGAGCATCAGATTGCAGCCAATTTTGCAGGATGTTATTCATGATACCCAGAATGGATTCTTACACGGCAGGAGCATCTTTGATAACATTTTCTCGTTTTGGGAGGCCGTCAAATGGGCTAAAGCGAGCAATCAGCCCTTAGCCATTCTGCTCTTGGATTTTGAGAAGGCCTATGATAGAGTGGATTGGGACTTTCTTGAGGGTACTCTTAGTCATATGGGCTTCTCTCAGAGATGGATCAAGGGAGTTTCATGCATGTATCGTGATGCCCACAGTAGAGCTCTTGCTTGCGGTGATAGAGGAGAGCGGTTTGCAAGGTTGCCCTTTGAGTGCTTTGTTATATGCAATTGCAACTCATCCGCTGTGGAGAGAAAGTGCGGCCAATTTATGAGAGAGTGGAAGTATGGCATCTTTTTCACTCCCACTCATACGGGACCTAGTTGGCAGCACAAGGTACCGGACTGGTTGAGATTTCCACCTTGTTTGGTTTGAAACTCCCTCTTGTATATTTTTTCATACTTTTTCAAAAAAAAAAAAAAATCCCTCGGAGCATAAGTGTAAAGCAAGATCATGTGAGGGCATTGAAAGGAAGACGTACTTGAGATAGCTTCTGTACATCCTCCTCATTTAGCTGACTATTCTCCTTGTTGAATGGAACCAAAAGGCTATCCATGAGGCTGAATAAGCTGAGAACTAAGTTGTCTTCCGTTGTAGCGACAGTCTGCTTGAGTGTCTTTTTGACCAACCTCACAGTGCCAACCACAAGTTCTTTGAAAAGAAAGTAGAGTTTCTCCTTGTGAGCTTGCACAGCTGGCAGCACCCTCTGTACCCAGGATGTGAAAAGCACATCTAGACCCCTGGCACTAGGTTCCATGTACACCATGCCACACCTACTCACTGTTGCTGGTGAAGCCACTGCAAGATCTTCAACCTCAAACATCATGGTCATTGTTGATGACATTTGAATGATTTCACCACTGACAAGACATAGCTTTTTGTTATCATCAAGTACTGTATTCTGCACAGAAACCCTAACATTATTCTGTTTGCCAAAACCCTGAAGTACATATCTAGACCCAAAATAATTTTTTACATATGATAAAGCAATTCGAAACCAGACAGAAAGGCACCATGTTCTCAATCCAAATAGCATCCACGGGACCATCAAACATCAGCCACTTTTTGTCAGGAGATGGATCTCCTGCAAGTTCACGCATATAACATGCCAAGACACCATCTGTCCATTCATGCGTATTCTCATCAAAGTCTCCATAAAGCTGCCCCATTGTGATGGACTTGGGATTCAAACAAACTGTTTTTACCTGCAGATTTTAAAATTCCAGATCTGAGATGCCTCTTCACTTTCATTATTCAATTACAAACACGGCATACCCTCAATAATTATGGTGCTGCTCATACACATTCAGAACTTCTCATAGGCTTTAGGGAGTGTTCATTTGACATTAGGACCAAGGCAGTCTTTTAAAGGCTATAACACTGGCTCGCGAATCTTCAATGATACTCAAAATGAATCTTTTCATGCAAGGATGGATCTCTAATATCCAGTCAGGACATTTGAAATACCTTCTGATATGTTGTTGATCCACCTACGTTGAGCAAGGACATTGCCATTGCAAGTGAGCGATAACACATGGTTTTTCCACCACCTGTTGGTCCAACCAGCATAAGGCCATGCCTCACAAGAGTTGTCTCGTATAGTTGAATAACCTTTGTTGCGAATGCTTCAACAGGCTGGATATTCAGTTCAGAGCATACTGTTGACAAAGCTTGAAGAAGATCATCATAGCTTATCTTTGGTGGCTGAACTCCTGGAAAAAGATCCGTTATTATACCAGCAAAAAGAGGAAGGTCTTGGCTCAAGAATTTCGGAACATTTACATCTCGTAAACCTCGCAACAATAGAACTTCTTCATTCTCATCAGGATAAGCACGTTTTAGATTGCCTGCTGCCACAATCACACTTTTCACAGCCCTCATACCATAGTCATAGTGGTCCTAAAGATATCCCAAAAAAAGTCTACATAATGTTAGTGTCAATCTCACACAAACACTTTAATGCTTACAAACTGCACTAGAAACCAAGATTCTCAGTTTTCAGTTTTCTGATATGCAATGCTCTGTAGTGCCAAACAGACTGAAACTAGTAATTATTCAGTATCCATACAAGCTGGGAATCTGAAACTCTGTACAAGCTATCCGAACCTGTGATGAGAGTTGCTCAGAACAAAGTTTGAATGTTGTAACCATCTTTCGAGCAAGAGGCTTGGCTTGGCGAAATCCAAATGAGAAAAGACTGATTTCTCCAATGAGTGCATAATCAGGCACCATCATTGCACATGGCCTAAAAAGGGCCTTAAGGTTGTCTGGGAGCTCTGACCGACCTGCATAGCTGCAAGGAGTACAGGTGATTGAATGTCATGTACATACCCTAAAAAAACTCAAAATACACACTGCTCATACAATTGAAGGCGAACCATGTTGACTGCAAGATAGCAAGTTGACAAAGACTGAAATTTATTGACACTCTTGAGCGGCGGCGATATGTCTACCTACCCCGGATTCATGGTGATAAAAACTGAACAAGAAGGATCAAGAGATATTTCAGTATCCTCAAATATGAAACGCTTTAGTTTTTGCTGTATGGCTAGCTGGATAGTAAGAATCTGTTGTGCAATCACTGAAAGCACTTCTAGATCAATGCGGTTGAACTCATCAAAACAAGCCCAAGCACCGCTGCTAGCAAGTCCTTTGAAAAACTTGCCCATGGCAATATAATCTAATCCATCTGAGCAATTGAATACAACACACTGCTTGGCAATAGCCTATCAATATACAAAAAAAGAAAGATGAGAGGATTTCATTGTGCTTTTTCTTCTGCATGAAAAGATTTCGATTAAATATGATAAAAACAATACAAGAGACAAGGCTCAAGGAATCAATACACAATGCATAGCATGAATAAACCACATATGTGGCTGAAAACACAAACATAAAACAGAGAAAGACTCAGAGAAGAATGCATGGTCTTTCCTTTAACTTGGGAATCTCTTCCTCTTGGCGGCCCTTGAAGTCTCCTCTGCTGGACCGTAAGTGAGTGCTGTGTTTTTGCTTCTACAGGTCCCCCTTACCTGCATTTTTGCATCAACACTGATTTGGACTTCTTGTTGACCTCTTCTACCTTGCATTTAAGGCTGAGGGCTGTCTCTGGCAGTGGTATCCACACCTTTTGTATGCAAGAGTGATATAAAGGTGTATGCAAGAGTGATATCTCTGTGCTACGGCTGAGAACACCCTTATATGGGCGGAGGAAGATGGCCAACTGCTGATTATGCTAGCTGACTGGCACTACAGGGCTGGTAGTGGGAATAAATCCCTCTTCTGGCCTCTTTTGGGTCATTGCCCCTGCCTATGGGCACCCTAGACCCCCATGGCCCCGAAAATAGGTGGCCAATGGGCTGCCAAACGTCCCAAACATGGATTTTATACATCAACTAGTGGCCTAATATGTGCCCGGGACAACATGACACATTACATCATACAAGAGGGTTCCAATGGTATGTTGGACAGGCATGACACTGGCATGTGCATGACGTGCACGACGTTCACACCCTTGACTGCCCCTTGCCAGTACACTAGCCACTCCTCCTTGGACAAAGGCACACAAAAATGCATGGTGCTTGGCCTTGAGGTCTTGCACTTGAGTTGGTGTAGTATGTCCATGGCATCCAAGTACAAGATGCACGTGACATCCCCTCCTATTTAACTTGTTGATGAGAGTACCATTGCATCCACGTAGTCTGTCAATATTGCCCAACACTCTGAAGTCCTTGCCCAGCCAAACTGCTTCATGTGTCCGCCAATCTGGAATTTCGTGAAGTAGTGTCGCACACAATGACCCGAGCCATGCTTGAAGTGGTGGAGTACAATGTGTTCTGGAACCATGACTTCCACTTTATCTATAAGCTCGGGTTCTCACTCATCTGGTGCCTCAGATGGTATTGGACTTGCATAGGGCTAAAGCGGAAGCCGTCACGCGTAGTCCAACTTCACACAGACCTCGTGGATTTTTTTGACAGGATAGTTTTCGGCATCGCTTGCCCACTTGCTTTAGTCTTTACTCATGATTTGGTGATAAACTCAGTCGCCCTCAGAAAAATCAGGTCTCGCCAATTATTGTTGGCCTGGCGGGAGACTAAGAGTGTATGTCTCCTATGCTCTGGCCAGACAATCCTTCACCGACTCCAAAATTTCTTGGCAGTAGGATTCCACGACTTTATTTGTTTCTAGCACTTGGGAGGCCGACCTCGTCATCAATGATGAAAAAGGTCACCCAAAAGCCGCTTTTTATGGAGTGCTTGAAAATAATTTCTTTTTTTTTTCCCGGAAAAGATCCTTCAATTCGCTAACAAAAAACCAGCCACGAAGGGCTAAATACAACCACGAAAGGCTAGATACAAACCCACCTCAATGTACGGGGAGGGAAGAATCAAAAGCTGGAGAAACATGCGCTTCTCCTCTAGCTGGCCACTCTATGAGGAGAAGGCTATCTCATATGGGGGGGGGGGGGGGGGGGGGGGGGGGGGAGGGGGGGGGGAGATAACCACATACGTGGTCTGTAATGCCAAGTGGGATCAACACCTCTGTCTGTCAGAAAAGGGCCAGGCCAACAGAGCCTCAAGTCCACTCCCCCGGGTCCCACTGGAGGCGCGTGAGGGGCCGCCTCTCCCAAATCCATAACCGCCACAGTCTCTCCCTGGCCACCTTGGCCGGTGAGGGGTCTATGTGCCTGAAATCCAATCACCCCCACCCTCTGTAAGGTGCAGCCACTAAAATCATCCAGAGGGGGCTTTGATCTCTCTAATCTACCATGGGGACCAATAGAAAAAGTAAGCAAACCATTGCCCTCATTCGTGCCATGGACTGCCAAGAGAACATCATGCCTAATAAACACGCCTCACCATTGCGGCGCCCCGCCGGGGTGGGGGGGTGGGGGGGGTTGTTTGGAGTCAGCCACTCCTAGATAATAGCAAAGTTGATGTGAAGGCTGAGTTTGTCTCTACCCTGTATCCCAGCCAGGCCTCTCTCTTGAGCCTCCAGGGGAAGCTGTCTGTATGCAAGCCAATCTCCAAGGGCTTTGGCAGATCCTGTGCTCAACGCTCCCCATGATACGTGAGGTCGGGCCCCCAACATATGGCCACTGAGTAGACGGATTAAGGGGTTCCAAATCAGGGGCTTCCGAAGACGCTCCTCCAAGGCTACCAGAGCTACCTGCCTAAGGGCCAGCCTGAGGTGAACCCAAGCTCGGAGTAGGCTGGCTATAAATCTATCGTCAAAAGATCGGCTAAATCCATGGGCCCGCATCTCTGTGAAGATCCATCTGGTGCTCTGTCCAGGGCCCCCTAGGCTCGGAGTACAGGCAGAAATCAAGGCCAAGTGGAAGTCCTTCCAAGGCTCACCACCTCGAAGGAGTCCTCAAACAATCAACTTCCCAGCAAGGCACAACTTTGAATGGCGGGGTCAATGATGCCTTCCCCCCCCTGTGCGTTGCAGCTGAATGATCACTGTCCAAGCCATTTTGGCCCAAGCAGGCCTCTCATCACTGCAGGACCACAAGAAGTTCCAAATTAAATGAGCACAATCTGACAGTCGATGTCTCTGTCCCTTCTCATGGCTACCATAGCGGCAACAACTCACTCGTAGTCTGCCAGTGATCGCCAGCCATGTGCCTACAGCTAAGCTCTGATAGGCTGAGATCCAGAGAAAGAAGGAGATCTTCCAAGGACAAAAGCTTCTCCTCCAGAGTCTGCCAAAAATCCTCGATGAGAGTAGCCCATACTCCTTGCGCCTATCATTGCTCCTTGCACTGCCCGGGTGTCATTTGTGGTCTTGAGGAGGATCCGACAGCCAAGCCACCTAGAGTAATCAAAGGAAGGGATATCCTCCTTGGAATCTTGAGTCAACGGGTTTCTCTACTACCACTCTACAGGGTCCCACTCTACGTGAGCCAACGTGTTATTCTCCCAAAGCCATAAGTGTCAATATGCGATGCTCGAACCCGAAGAGGGGGTATCTATGGCCCACTTCCTCCCCTTGTGGCCCATTGCGCGGACCTGTTGGGTAGGTAAGGAGAGGGCATCACCGAGCTGGCATTTGGACGTGGTCAGGAGGCCACCTAGTCCAACCTCATGAATGTTGATGGGATGGCTATGTGTGAGTAGCCAAAAACCACCAAAGGAACTCTGGAGTGGGTGAACAAGGTCATCTATGGGATCTCGGGGGGTCGGGGGGACTCTTGGGAGGGAGAAGCCAATCCACTAGAATGGCAGAGTCGATGTCACGGATCATAGTCATGGCTCTTCTCAGGGTGTCCGGTGGTCCTGCTGTGTCAGCTCTAGGAGTCGATGGTAGCTCTGCAAGGTGCCAAGAGTCTGAGGTGGTCCACCATAGAGTTGGCCCCAAGAGAGGTGCAATCCAATGTTGATCATGTGTCCTGAGGGAAGCCGGAAATGAGGGTTCCAGGCCAAGGGCTTTTTCTCTCTCTCCTCCTAACAAGTGGGGGGGACTTGGATGAGGGCACGGCGCAGAAGCTGCCAGGTGTGGAAGAGGCTCATTGTGAATTGATGGTATTGCAGGGGGGGGGGGCTCCAAAAAAATCCATTGAATCCCTAGTGTCCAAGGGCAGGAAGACACACGGACACAATAGTTGTCGCAGTGCATCCTCTGGAGCTTTGATGTTACAGATGCGGGTGAGGCCTTACTTTACGCCCTACTTTACGAGGATGATGGAGGCGGCCTTGCTTTGAGTCTCACCCACATGCGCACTCTGTGACTATGTGACTACTGTAGGAGCAGCTCCAATACGGCCATGGACTCCTAAGTCACACACTAGCTTTGCATGGGAGATCATTAGTAGCATAGCAACCTGGCACATTTGGCGAGCCCGATGTGCAGTGAGGCCATCGACGGCCTGATCCCCCCTACCCCCCAAGCGGAGGTCATCCATTCCATCTAGGCGGACCTCATACACACTTTTAGTGAAACCACTGCTTCATTAATAAAAGTAATATACATTCATAGCTGTCCCAGAGTGGGACAGCTACGACTCATATCAGAAACAATCGGAAAACACCTCGAGCTACAAAAAAGAGAGCTCTCCAAGATAAAAAGAATCTCTAAGAGACTGGTAAAGTAATCTACGGAAGAAGGAAAAAGGATCGACATGAACAACAGAAAAAAGCACCTGATTCCGGACATGGTAGAGTCGACCAAAAAGACAAAATTGCCTCCCAAAAAGTATGCCTTGAAATCGTGCCCGTAGGTGCCCTGACAATTTGTCTAGGAGGGCTCGAGAGTGGGAGTAGTACCACAAAAGATGGAGCACTGTCTCACGTGGGTGAGAGCATCACCTACATGAGGCTGAAGCAATGTGTCTACGTGGCAAAAGAAACCCCACCAGAAAAATACCCATAATACATCTCCATAGAAATCATCGTTGCTTCAAGGGAAATTTGCTCTTCCATATCCTTCCCAATGCTGCTTTCCACCAAGGCAAGGATTTAGACATCCTCCATCTAGGTGGACCATCATACACACCCTCCCGAGCCCTTTTGAGCACTTGAGCGATGATTTGGAGCGCATGCAGTAACAGCATGAGGCTTTGGACCCCTGGACCCTTCACGCTGCTCCCTAGGGAGCAGAGTAGAGTTTCTTGGCACTATAGGCCCCCATTGTGGCTTTGTCCCTGGTCTACAATTGTAACCTCCCTCCGCCAGAGTGGCCAGCCAAGGAGGGAGTCCCCCCTTCCTTATCTCATATGTGTAGTTGGACTTCTTTCTAACAATGTTGTATTCAGCGAAACAGCTCGTTTTTTCTCTATAAGTAATAGAAGGATCTGTCTTTGGGGAAAAAAAAATGCATGGCCATTGTGAAGCTTAATGGAGCACATCGCTTCAACGCCCCAATAGATAATGTTTGTGGCACTTGCCAATGTGTGAAAGACCTCCTTTGCTGAACGTGTCTAGAGACACCCATCAGGTAGTCCTTCAGCTCTGATCTTCGATGCTAATGCCTCTTTCTGTTTTTTACCTCCATCTCTGTAATGGTGATCCCCTTATGAAAGTGTTCTAAGTCGTTCTTTCTTGAAACTTATTAGTCTCTCTTGGGTCGTGTCTATCATTTCTTTGTTTAGCCTGAATTCCACTATGTAATGCTAACCAAATAATAAAGATTATGCCCTCCATTCCATCTAAAAACTCCAAAATCTCCTTCAAAGACGTCTCTTTTAATCCTTAATAGGTGATTGAATCCCAAGCAGGAACCCACGCTCATTCTATTGTCTGAACAAGTCTATTATTTGTACAAACATGATAAAGTCCTGGTTGCAACCACTGTAAGAAGTACTTCACCTCCAATCGTACATATTCACACCATATAGGAAAGTAGACAAACTAAAAATATCACACATGAGCTCTTAAAGTCAGAATTTAAAGAAGATTCCTTTCCTCCGTTTTTTTCTCAAATGACTTTTTATACCAATTTGATAAGGAAATCTTCAACACCTAGTTGCAATATACTGTCGAGAACTCCTTGCCCCTGCTCTCACCCCAACGCACCCAAAATAAAAATAGAAAGCACACAGATACCCTTGCACTTGTGTGTTGTCATCGCATTACATAGTGTTACAAAACAAGCCACTTAGTTTTTTGAGTAAACGATACAGATTAAAACCATTTTATCAAGTAGGTAATGATCGTGCACAAAACAAGGATATTCACATAATTAGCTAAAAGAATGTTTGTACGGTTACAACTGAAAATTGAATTTCCTTAGACAGCCATGAAGTTAAATGAAGAGAACCTTTGCTAGGTCCTTGGTTGTCTCTGTTTTGCCGGTACCTGCAGGACCAGCTGGCGCACCACCTAGGTTGAGATGGAGAGCACCCATAAGTGTCATATAGCAACGATCTGTCAATGGGGTGATTACTAGGCGAGGCGTATTTCCCAAGTACTCATAGCCATAAGAAAGAGATGCTTGCACCATTCTCACTATAATGCTTTCATTCTCCCAATAGTATCGAAGCTGGCTCACCCATTCAAAGTCTGTAACTGCTTTTACCTGATCGGTAAAAAACATGTAAGGTTTTAAGTATACAAACACATGCTTTGAAAGTCAAAGGAAAAACGAAATTCAGTAGAAAAAAATTAGCTAACGCTTTGCCAAAATTCTCAAAACTTTTGTCTCCACAAATGTAATCAAATGCATTCAAGCCTCCAGAGCTTTGGTAGCTAATCAGGTATTGCTTGCCTCGGCTTGGTTTATTGCCTCTTGTTGGTGCTTCTCTCGTGCGTGAATTGGTCAATTACGGAGATTGATCCGCAATTTTCTTTGATCGGGTTGGATGGCACCACAGATGCTCGTGCCAAGGTAGCTTGGCTCAAAGTTATTCAGCTCAGACGAGATAGGGGGCTGAATATTATTGATCCGGGTGTTAATTGCAGGGCGTTGCTCTACAAACTTGTGGTCAAAGGGTTCCTACTAGGCACTGAGCCTTGGAAGGATAATTCTTTTCGAGAGCCGGAGGGGGGTGGGGGAGGGGGACATGCAACCGCGATTCAAACATGAAGTGCAACTTTCTCAAGGCCTATCCTCAATCCATAGTCAAGACAATTGGCTACAAAGATAAATCCTATGGGAGGCAACTGCTTCGGCCAAGATCTGCCAGCAGGATCTCACCGTGCTCTTACTGGATTTTGAGAAAGCCTACGATCAAGTTGATTGGAGCTTTTTGGAGGGGACGATGTGCTGGATGAGATTTCCGGAGAAGTGGATCCGTGGTGTTTCCGGACTTCCCTTGACCTCTCATAGTCAAGTTCTCATTCAAGGAGCCGGCGGGGGTGACAGATTTTCCCCTTTCTCGCTCAGTTCGGCAAGGCTGACCTCTTGCACCATATCTCTTTCTATTTTTTGCCAAGGCCAAAGCAGTTTTCTCTTGGCTCAGGGGACTGGGCTTTAGGGATTGCGTCTCCCCATCCAGGCACATGACGAGCTCCTAGACTCAAAGTTTGCAAATGACACAACTGCATACTTATCAAGAGACGTGGCGAACCGTCACAGATTTGAAGAGGTGAAAGAATCTTCTGTCGCGCGTCGAGAGCACTGATCAATTGGCACAGGTCGTGTGGATTTTGGGTTGGCTGTTCGCCCGCGCTGACTTGGTGTCCACTTGAGGCTTTACAGTGGATCCCGAGGGGCACCCCAGTTGGTTATGTTGGATTCCGAGTGGGCATCGACATCTCCCCAGAGCAGCAGTTAGCCCCTCTTCCTTTGAGCACTTGGAATAAGCTTCTTTACTGGAGTTCAACAAGGCTTTCCTTACCCGGCCGTGTGGTGGTGGCAAACCACGTTCTTCTTGCCACCATGCGGTACATTACTTCTTGCTGGGCCTGCATTGGTCAGGTTCAGCGGTTGACCCGCAACTTGCTATGGATTGCTAGTGACGGGAGGCCTACCCGGGCGAAGGTGACCTAGAGAATGATCATACAGCCATGCCACAAAGGGAGCCTAGGCATCATCGGCCCTGCCATTCACAGTTGGGCATTTCTAGGCAAGCTGATTGTTAGAGGACTTCTTCCAGGCGACGAGGCATGGAAAGATTTCCTACTGGCCATGATATCCGCCCGTACACCGAGTCTAGGGGAGCCACCTCCAAGTCTATCCTCTACCGCCCATGCACCAAAATCAGCGTGGGGAAGGGCCTGTCGAACAGTGCTCCAAAAGATAGCTCTACTTGCAACAGTATTTAGGGCATAAATGTTGAGGAAGCCAATGCTATCCTCACCCATGAGAATGGTAACCCACTAAGCACATCCTGGAACTATGACTCCTGATCCTGTCAAAGATGGCAGAAGCTGCTCACCAACAAAGAGACACACTCCTCCGTGCGTCCCTAAAGGGCCGAAGGATGGGGACGAAAAAAGTATTACTCCTACCTGGTAGAATCTTCCCACAGCGGCAGGTGCTGTTGGAAATAAGTGCTCACTAGGAGTACTTTTAGTCTTGGTCATCTCAGTGTATGCCATGTGGCACTCAGGGATAGAGGAGGCAAGGGAGAAGGCGAGGGAGAGCGGGAAGGCGGAGAGGCTGGTGAGAGACGTTGCTGAGAGGCATCCATCGGAGAGAGAGGCTACTGGGGAAGGCTCGATGGGGAGAGGGTGGGGTCATCCGGCTCCACTGGGCTCTGAGGGCCAGAAGAGGAGTCACGACAAGGAATTGGCCGCCAAATCCAGAGGGGGAGGGAGGGGGGGGGGGGGGGGGGGCGAAGGGCCCTCGCCGTGACTAGAGGGGACCAGTCGTATAAGGGCGGATGCTGTGATAACTGCTCGTAACGGTTCTCTGACAGAACCAAATCCTCTTGCATGCTACCAACCTAGCGCGCACAACAGCGATGCTCAGCTCTGGTGCTCGGCCAGCAACCCGGGCGGGGTCCAACCGTTTGCCACTCTCCACCTGATGGGTCATCCATGGTCGGTACTTGGTGCTTCGCGGCCTGAGAACCTGCTCCTCCCTCGGCCCCTGGTTCGGATATGAGCGGAAAGTAGGAGGGGGAACCATCGGGGGCGGTCTCCCAGACTGACATCGAGGGCAAGCTTTGGCCAGATGACCCATCTGCCTGCAAATGAAACACTGGCTTGGAAGGCCGGAATACTCCTCTCTGCACAATGGGGCCGCCCCGAAGGCTAGGAATAGATATCATGTGAGGCACAGAATCCGGCGAGGCAACACAAATGTGGAGAGATGGAATCCCGACTACTCGTGCGAGGGCCGACGCAACAGTTGGGGGGGATTCCATCACTCTCTCGATGGCACCACCAATCACCGGGAGAAGAGGAAGGTATTGCTTCCTCAGGCTTGGAAAGCAGACTGTCACGGGAAAGCCTGAAACTCCAGCTAGAGGGTCATATGCCAGGTCGTAGCCGTGCTGCCACCGTGCAAAGAAGGCCTGGGCCATACATAATGCAACAAGGCTCAGCTGCATGACAAGATTAGACGCCGTTGGTGAATCGAACTCAACCTGGTAGTAGCCACGCCCCAATGTATGAATATCTGCGATCTTTGCAGGCGCCCTGGGAGGCTAGCGTGAAGGAGATCTCTGAGTTAGCCACGCACGGGACGGCTATTGACAATCTTGCAAACCAGAGTGGAGGTCTCTAGTGATGCGACAATCGTAGCGAGAAGCTGCAGGTCCTCTTCAAAAAACGAAAGGCAGGTAACAGCAGCCTCAGTCGGGGGAGACAAACTGGCTGCCATGGAGTCCTCCCGGGGGCAACGACCAAAAGAGGCCGAAACTTGCCGAAATTAGAGAAAAAGCCCACAAGCTAAGGGTGTTGCCGACGACAAAGGAAGAAAGGGGGTGACAAAACAAGAAGCACAAACACAAGGCGGGGGGGGGGGGGGGGGGGGGGGGGGGGGGGGGGGGGGGGGGGGGACACCAGACGGCACTGCTAGGAAGGACAGAGAGGAGGGAGGCGAAGCTGGCAGACACGAGCAAGGGGGGGGGGGGGGGGGGGGGGAGGAGGCGAAGATGAAACTGTGGAGCGGCCGGCCAAGACTGGGCACGTGCAAGGAGGGAGGGAGGAGAAAACCAGGTGGGGGGGCGAGAAGGGGGCAAGGGGCGAGGAGAGGCTCGCGAAACGAGGGGCGCAGGCAAAACGGGCAGCGGGGGAGGGAGCACAAGAGAGATAGATAGGCAAGGGGGACGGCGAGAGCGATTGGGATAGGTAGGGGGGAGTGCTAGGCAAAGGGCAGGGGCACAGTCGAGCAGCAAAACGCAGAGTGAGGTGGGAGCTCGAGGCTTTCCCTACAACCTTCCAAAATCAGAATTGTTGGCAAGGCTGCCCTCTTGCACCATATCACTTTCTATTTGTTGCTGATGCCAAAGCAGTTTTCTCTTGGCTCAGGAGATAGGGCTTTAGGGATTGCGTCTCCCCATCCGTGCACATGAGGAGCTCCT